>NC_056442.1:55500369-55502869 GCF_018296145.1 Oncorhynchus tshawytscha | reverse complement strand
AATAATAATACATAATAATAATATAATAAATAATAATAATAATATAATAATAATAATACATGCCCTTTAGCAGACACTTTTATCAATAGCATAACAGTCATGTGTGCATACATTGTACGGGTATTGTATGGGTGGCTCTGGGAATCGAACCCACAACCCTGGTGTTGCAGCGCCATGCTCTACCAACTGAGCTTTACATAGACTCAGACTGTTGTCAGACTGTTGTCAGACTGTTGTCAGACTGTTGTCAGACTGTTGTCAGACTGTTGTCAGACTGTTGTCAGACTGTTTTCAGGCTATTGTCAGACTGTTGTCAGACTGTTGTCAGACTGTTGTCAGGCTGTTGTCAGACTGTTGTCAGACTGTTGTCAGGCTGTTGTCAGACTGTTGTCAGACTGTTGTCAGACTGTTGTCAGGCTGTTGTCAGACTGTTGTCAGACTGTTGTCAGACTGTTCCAGAAAAATAAAACACTTAATAAACAGGTTTCTCCCTGCAGAAATGCAGTCTTGAATCTCAATCACGGCTCGTTGCTAGTGAAAAGGGGGTATTCCTACACATTGACAACTACAGGGATGAAGCTAAATTGCAATAATGCTTTCCACTGCATTCTTCAATATTTTCATAGACTTTGTATGAGTAGAAATGATTGCATGAGTTGTCTTAGATTATAGCCCCATCTGCTGGCAATATAGGATACTTGTTTGAAGAGGTGTGTAGAGCCAACCCCATACACCGACAGACCGAACGATATTGGCTGAGAAATACACGTGTTCAGGTATCAGGGCGATGTTGTTTGTGTTCTGTCTGTCAGATTAATCACTCACTGATCAATTGAGATGCAGTAAATGAGCTTTGTCTTCAATGGTAAAATGTGTAACTGTGTGTGAAGGCTCGTGGGTAATAAATGCCCAGTCCTCTGACCCTGAATCAACGTCAAGATAGACAACGTGTTCAGTGTTGCTCAGGAGGAGCTACTGTGTAAAGGTAGTGTCTAGATTGGGTTGCTCAGGAGGAGTTACTGTGTAAAGGTAGTGTCTAGATTGGGTTGCTGAGGAGGAGTTACTGTGTAAAGGTAGTGTCTAGATTGGGTTGCTCAGGAGGAGCTACTGTGTAAAGATAGTGTCTAGATTGGGTTGCTCAGGAGGAGCTACTGTGTAAAGATAGTGTCTAGATTGGGTTGCTGAGGAGGAGTTACAGTGTAAAGGTAGTGTCTAGATTGGGTTGCTCAGGAGGAGCTACTGTGTAAAGGTAGTGTCTAGATTGGGTTGCTCAGGAGGAGTTACTGTGTAAAGGTAGTGTCTAGATTGAGTTGCTCAGGAGGAGCTACTGTGTAAAAGTAGTGTCTAGATTGGATTGTTCAGGAGGAGTTACAGTGTAAAGGTAGTGTCTAGATTGAGTTGTTCAGGAGGAGTTACAGTGTAAAGGTAGTGTCTAGATTGGGTTGCTCAGGAGGAGCTACTGTGTAAAAGTAGTGTCTAGATTGGATTGTTCAGGAGGAGTTACAGTGTAAAGGTAGTGTCTAGATTGAGTTGTTCAGGAGGAGTTACAGTGTAAAGGTAGTGTCTAGATTGGGTTGCTCAGGAGGAGTTACAGTGTAAAGGTAGTGTCGAGATTGAGTTGGTCAGGAGGAGCTACTGTGTAAAGGTAGTGTCTAGATTGGCTTGAAGACTTAATCCACTTTAATATTAAACTCCTCCACACTACTGCAGTGGCCTGTAGATGTTCATTACTTTAAGAACTGCAGTGGCCTGTAGATGTTCATTACTTTAAGAACTGCAGTGGCCTGTAGATGTTCATTACTTTAAGAACTGCAGTGGCCTGTAGATGTTCATTACTTTAAGAACTGCAGTGGCCTGTAGATGTTCATTACTTTAAGAACTGCAGTGGCCTGTAGATGTTCATTACTTTAAGAACTGCAGTGGCCTGTAGATGTTCATCACTTTAAGAACTGCAGTGGCCTGTAGATGTTCATTACTTTAAGAACTGCAGTGGCCTGTAGATGTTCATTACTTTAAGAACTGCAGTGGCCTGTAGATGTTCATTACTTTAAGAACTGCAGTGGCCTGTAGATGTTCATTACTTTAAGAACTGCAGTGGCCTGTAGATGTTCATTACTTTAAGAACTGCAGTGTGGTGGGTGCTGTAAGCTACATATATTTATGAAGGCTGATTGAGGTTGTTACATACTGGCCTGGCAGTCAACCCGAGGCGTTCTCCTGCTGTTTCCCTAACAATATGCTGCAGCTATGAAAATCCCAGACTTTTCAACTAAATCAACTGTTTTGTGAGAGTGGATAGCCCCCCCCCCATCTCTCTACCCCTGGAATTGAGACTTCAGAGAAGTGCTGCCCTGTGGTGATTATTTTCTCTGGGGGAGAGATGTGTGGGAAGAGAGATGTGTGGGGAGAGAGATGTGTGGGGAGAGAGATGTCTGGGGGAGAAATGTCTGGGGAGAGAGATGTCTGGGGGAGAAATGTCTGGGGAGAGAGATATCTGGGG
>NC_056442.1:55480369-55495369 GCF_018296145.1 Oncorhynchus tshawytscha | reverse complement strand
ACTAATACTGTATGGTGGTGAGCTGCACTAAGTCTCCTCACTACTACTGTATGGTGGTGAGCTGCACTAAGTCTCCTCACTAATACTGTATGGTGGTGAGCTGCACTAAGTCTCCTCACTAATACTGTATGGTGGTGAGCTGCACTAAGTCTCCTCAAATCTAATACTGTATGGTGGTGAGCTGCACTAAGTCTCCTCACTAGTTACTGTATGGTGGTGAGCTGCACTAAAGTCTCCTCACTACTACTGTATGGTGGTGAGCTGCACTAAGTCTCCTCACTAATACTGTATGGTGGTGAGCTGCACTAAGTCTCCTCACTAATACTGTATGGTGGTGAGCTGCACTAAGTCTCCTCACTAATACTGTATGGTGGTGAGCTGCACTAAGTCTCCTCACTACTACTGTAGGGTGGTGAGCTGCACTAAGTCTCCTCACTAATACTGTATGGTGGTGAGCTGCACTAAGTCTCCTCACTAATACTGTAGGGTGGTGAGCTGCACTAAGTCTCCTCACTACTACTGTATGGTGGTGAGCTGCACTAAGTCTCCTCACTAATACTGTATGGTGGTGAGCTGCAATAAGTCTCCTCACTAATACTGTATGGTGGTGAGCTGCATCTTTAAGTCTCCTCACTAATACTGTATGGTGGTGAGCTGCAATAAGTCTCCTCACTAATACTGTATGGTGGTGAGCTGCACTAAGTCTCCTCACTAATACTGTATGGTGGTGAGCTGCACTAAGTCTCCTCACTAATACTGTATGGTGGTGAGCTTCACTAATGCTGTCTCCTCACTAATACTGTATGGTGGTGAGCTGCACTAAGTCTCCTCACTACTACTGTATGGTGGTGAGCTGCACCAAGTCTCCTCACTAATACTGTATGGTGGTGAGTTATTTACTGTATGGTGCAAACTTCCTGCAATAAGTCTCCTCACTAATACTGTATGGTGGTGAGCTGCACTAAGTCTCCTCACTAATACTGTATGGTGGTGAGCTGCACTAAGTCTCCTCACTAATACTGTATGGTGGTGAGCTGCACTAAGTCTCCTCACTAATACTGTATGGTGGTGAGCTGCACTAAGTCTCCTCACTAATACTGTATGGTGGTGAGCTGCACTAAGTCTCCTCACTAATACTGTATGGTGGTGAGCTGCACTAAGTCTCTCACTACTGTATGGTGGTGAGCTGCACTAAGTCTCCTACTGTATGGTGGTGAGCTGCACTAAGTCTCCTCACTAATACTGTATGGTGGTGAGCTGCACTAAGTCTCCTCACTAATACTGTAGGGTGGTGAGCTGCACTAAGTCTCATCACTACTACTGTATGGTGGTGAGCTGCACTAAGTCTCCTCACTACTACTGCATGGTGGTGAGCTGCACTAAGTCTCTTCTCTAATACTGTATGGTGGTGAGCTGCACTAAGTCTCTTCTCTAATACTGTATAGTGGTGAGCTGCACTAAGTCTCCTCACTAATACTGTATGGTGGTGAGCTGCACTAAGTCTCCTCACTACTACTGTATGGTGGTGAGCTGCACTAAGTCTCCTCACTAATACTGTATGGTGGTGAGCTGCACTAAGTCTCCTCACTAATACTGTAGGGTGGTGAGCTGCACTAAGTCTCCTCACTACTACTGTATGGTGGTGAGCTGCACCAAGTCTCCTCACTAATACTGTATGGTGGTGAGCTGCAATAAGTCTCCTCACTAATACTGTATGGTGGTGAGCTGCAATAAGTCTCCTCACTAATACTGTATGGTGGTGAGCTGCACTAAGTCTCCTCACTAATACTGTATGGTGGTGAGCTGCACTAAGTCTCCTCACTAATACTGTATGGTGGTGAGCTGCACTAAGTCTCCTCACTAATACTGTATGGTGGTGAGCTGCACTAAGTCTCCTCACTAATACTGTATGGTGGTGAGCTGCACTAAGTCTCCTCGCTACTACTGTATGGTGGTGAGCTGCACTAAGTCTCCTCACTAATACTGTATGGTGGTGAGCTGCACTAAGTCTCCTCACTAATACTGTATGGTGGTGAGCTGCACTAAGTCTCCTCGCTACTACTGTATGGTGGTGAGCTGCACTAAGTCTCCTCACTACTACTGTATGGTGGTGAGCTGCACTAAGTCTCCTCACTAATACTGTATGGTGGTGAGCTGCACTAAGTCTCCTCACTAATACTGTATGGTGGTGAGCTGCACTAAGTCTCCTCACTACTACTGTAGGGTGGTGAGCTGCACTAAGTCTCCTCACTAATACTGTATGGTGGTGAGCTGCACTAAGTCTCCTCACTACTACTGTAGGGTGGTGAGCTGCACTAAGTCTCCTCACTAATACTGTATGGTGGTGAGCTGCACTAAGTCTCCTCACTAATACTGTAGGGTGGTGAGCTGCACTAAGTCTCCTCACTACTACTGTATGGTGGTGAGCTGCACCAAGTCTCCTCACTAATACTGTATGGTGGTGAGCTGCACTAAGTCTCCTCACTAATACTGTATGGTGGTGAGCTGCACTAAGTCTCCTCACTAATACTGTATGGTGGTGAGCTGCAATAAGTCTCCTCACTAATACTGTATGGTGGTGAGCTGCACTAAGTCTCCTCACTAATACTGTATGGTGGTGAGCTGCACTAAGTCTCCTCACTAATACTGTATGGTGGTGAGCTGCACTAAGTCTCTCACTCACTAATACTGTATGGTGGTGAGCTGCACTAAGTCTCCTCACTACTACTGTATGGTGGTGAGCTGCACTAAGTCTCTCACTACTGTATGGTGGTGAGCTGCACTAAATACTGTATGGTGGTGAGCTGCACTAAGTCTCCTCACTAATACTGTATGGTGGTGAGCTGCACTAAGTCTCCTCACTAATACTGTATGGTGGTGAGCTGCACTAAGTCTCCTCACTAATACTGTATGGTGGTGAGCTGCACTAA
The DNA here is from genome assembly GCF_018296145.1 of Oncorhynchus tshawytscha. Lineage (NCBI taxonomy): Eukaryota > Metazoa > Chordata > Actinopteri > Salmoniformes > Salmonidae > Oncorhynchus > Oncorhynchus tshawytscha. The sequence continues at coordinate 55,492,439 of NC_056442.1, read as the reverse complement.
GTCTCCTCACTAATACTGTATGGTGGTGAGCTGCACTAAGTCTCCTCACTAATACTGTATGGTGGTGAGCTGCACTAAGTCTCCTCACTAATACTGTATGGTGGTGAGCTGCACTAAGTCTCCTCACTAATACTGTATGGTGGTGAGCTGCACTAAGTCTCCTCACTAATACTGTATGGTGGTGAGCTGCACTAAGTCTCCTCACTAATACTGTATGGTGGTGAGCTGCACTAAGTCTCTCACTAATACTGTATGGTGGTGAGCTGCACTAAGTCTCCTCACTACTACTGTATGGTGGTGAGCTGCACTAAGTCTCCTCACTACTACTGTATGGTGGTGAGCTGCACTAAGTCTCATCTCTAATACTGTATGGTGGTGAGCTGCACTAAGTCTCTTCTCTAATACTGTATGGTGGTGAGCTGCACTAAGTCTCTTCTCTAATACTGTATGGTGGTGAGCTGCACTAAGTCTCTTCTCTAATACTGTATGGTGATGAGCTGCACTAAGTCTCTTCTCTAATACTGTATGGTGGTGAGCTGCACTAAGTCTCATCACTACTACTGTATGGTGGTGAGCTGCACTAAGTCTCCTCACTAATACTGTATGGTGGTGAGCTGCACTAAGTCTCCTCACTAATACTGTATGGTGGTGAGCTGCACTAAGTCTCCTCACTACTACTGTATGGTGGTGAGCTTCACTAAGTCTCTTCTCTAATACTGTATGGTGGTGAGCTGCACTAAGTCTCCTCACTACTACTGTATGGTGGTGAGCTGCACTAAGTCTCTCCACTAATACTGTAGGGTGGTGAGCTGCACTAAGTCTCCTCACTACTACTGCATGGTGGTGAACTGCACTAAGTCTCCTCACTAATACTGTAGGGTGGTGAGCTGCACTAAGTCTCATCACTACTACTGTATGGTGGTGAGCTGCACTAAGTCTCCTCACTACTACTGTATGGTGGTTAGCTGCACTAAGTCTCATCTCTAATACTGTATGGTGGTGAGCTGCACTAAGTCTCTTCTCTAATACTGTATGGTGGTGAGCTGCACTAAGTCTCTTCTCTAATACTGTATGGTGGTGAGCTGCACTAAGTCTCTTCTCTAATACTGTATGGTGGTGAGCTGCACTAAGTCTCTTCTCTAATACTGTATGGTGGTGAGCTGCACTAAGTCTCCTCACTACTACTGTATGGTGGTGAGCTGCACTAAGTCTCTTCTCTAATACTGTATGGTGGTGAGCTGCACTAAGTCTCCTCACTACTACTGTATGGTGGTGAGCTGCACTAAGTCTCTCCACTAATACTGTAGGGTTGTGAGCTGCACTAAGTCTCCTCACTACTACTGCATGGTGGTGAACTGCACTAAGTCTCTCCACTAATATTGTAGATCTGTGAGCTGCACTAAGTCTCCTCACTAATACTGTAGGGTGGTGAGCTGCACTAAGTCTCCTCACTAATACTGTAGGGTGGTGAGCTGCACTAAGTCTCCTCACTAATACTGTATGGTGGTGAGCTGCACTAAGTCTCCTCACTAATACACTAAGCTGCACTAAGTCTCCTCACTAATATGGTGGTGAGCTGCACTAAGTCTCCTCACTAATACTGTATGGTGGTGAGCTGCTAAGTCTCATCACTACTACTGTATGGTCTGAGCTGCACACTCAACTACTGTATGGTGGTGAGCTGCACTAAGTCTCTTCTCTAATACTGTATAGTGGTGAGCTGCACTAAGTCTCCTCACTAATACTGTATGGTGGTGAGCTGCACTAAGTCTCCTCACTAATACTGTATGGTGGTGAGCTGCACTAAGTCTCCTCACTACTACTGTATGGTGGTGAGCTGCACTAAGTCTCCTCACTACTACTGTAGGGTGGTGAGCTGCACTAAGTCTCCTCACTAATACTGTAGGGTGGTGAGCTGCACTAAGTCTCCTCACTAATACTGTATGGTGGTGAGCTGCACTAAGTCTCCTCACTAATACTGTATGGTGGTGAGCTGCACTAAGTCTCCTCACTACTACTGTATGGTGGTGAGCTGCACTAAGTCTCCTCACTAATACTGTATGGTGGTGAGCTGCACTAAGTCTCCTCACTAATACTGTATGGTGGTGAGCTGCACTAAGTCTCCTCACTAATACTGTATGGTGGTGAGCTGCACTAAGTCTCCTCACTAATACTGTATGGTGGTGAGCTGCACTAAGTCTCCTCACTAATACTGTATGGTGGTGAGCTGCACTAAGTCTCCTCACTACTACTGTATGGTGGTGAGCTGCACTAAGTCTCCTCACTAATACTGTATGGTGGTGAGCTGCACTAAGTCTCACTAATCTGAGCTAATACTGTATGGTGGTGAGCTGCACTAAGTCTCTTCTCTAATACTGTATGGTGGTGAGCTGCACTAAGTCTCTCACTAATACTGTATGGTGGTGAGCTGCACTAAGTCTCTCTCTAATACTGTATGGTGGTGAGCTGCACTAAGTCTCCTCACTACTACTGTATGGTGGTGAGCTGCACTAAGTCTCCTCACTAATACTGTATGGTGGTGAGCTGCACTAAGTCTCCTCACTAATACTGTATGGTGGTGAGCTGCACTAAGTCTCCTCGCTACTACTGTATGGTGGTGAGCTGCACTAAGTCTCCTCACTACTACTGTATGGTGGTGAGCTGCACTAAGTCTCCTCACTAATACTGTATGGTGGTGAGCTGCACTAAGTCTCCTCACTAATACTGTATGGTGGTGAGCTGCACTAAGTCTCCTCACTACTACTGTATGGTGGTGAGCTGCACTAAGTCTCCTCACTGAGCTACTAAGTATGGTGGTGAGCTAAGTCTCCTCACTAATACTGTATGGTGGTGAGCTGCACTAAGTCTCCTCACTACTACTGTATGGTGGTGAGCTGCACTAAGTCTCCTCACTAATACTGTAGGGTGGTGAGCTGCACTAAGTCTCCTCACTAATACTGTAGGGTGGTGAGCTGCACTAAGTCTCCTCACTAATACTGTATGGTGGTGAGCTGCACTAAGTCTCCTCACTAATACTGTATGGTGGTGAGCTGCACTAAGTCTCCTCACTAATACTGTATGGTGGTGAGCTGCACTAAGTCTCCTCACTAATACTGTATGGTGGTGAGCTGCACTAAGTCTCCTCACTAATACTGTATGGTGGTGAGCTGCACTAAGTCTCCTCACTAATACTGTATGGTGGTGAGCTGCACTAAGTCTCCTCACTACTACTGTATGGTGGTGAGCTGCACTAAGTCTCCTCACTAATACTGTATGGTGGTGAGCTGCACTAAGTCTCCTCACTAATACTGTATGGTGGTGAGCTGCACTAAGTCTCCTCACTAATACTGTATGGTGGTGAGCTGCACTAAGTCTCCTCACTAATACTGTATGGTGGTGAGCTGCACTAAGTCTCCTCACTAATACTGTATGGTGGTGAGCTGCACTAAGTCTCCTCACTAATACTGTATGGTGGTGAGCTGCACTAAGTCTCCTCACTACTACTGTATGGTGGTGAGCTGCACTAAGTCTCCTCACTAATACTGTATGGTGGTGAGCTGCACTAAGTCTCCTCACTAATACTGTATGGTGGTGAGCTGCACTAAGTCTCCTCACTAATACTGTAGGGTGGTGAGCTGCACTAAGTCTCATCACTACTACTGTATGGTGGTGAGCTGCACTAAGTCTCCTCACTACTACTGTATGGTGGTGAGCTGCACTAAGTCTCATCTCTAATACTGTATGGTGGTGAGCTGCACTAAGTCTCTTCTCTAATACTGTATGGTGGTGAGCTGCACTAAGTCTCTTCTCTAATACTGTATGGTGGTGAGCTGCACTAAGTCTCTTCTCTAATACTGTATGGTGATGAGCTGCACTAAGTCTCTTCTCTAATACTGTATGGTGGTGAGCTGCACTAAGTCTCATCACTACTACTGTATGGTGGTGAGCTGCACTAAGTCTCCTCACTAATACTGTATGGTGGTGAGCTGCACTAAGTCTCCTCACTACTACTGTATGGTGGTGAGCTGCACTAAGTCTCCTCACTAATACTGTATGGTGGTGAGCTGCACTAAGTCTCCTCACTAATACTGTATGGTGGTGAGCTGCACTAAGTCTCCTCACTAATACTGTATGGTGGTGAGCTGCACTAAGTCTCCTCACTACTACTGTATGGTGGTGAGCTGCACTAAGTCTCCTCAATAATACTGTAGGGTGGTGAGCTGCACTAAGTCTCCTCACTAATACTGTATGGTGGTGAGCTGCACTAAGTCTCCTCACTAATACTGTATGGTGGTGAGCTGCACTAAGTCTCCTCACTAATACTGTATGGTGGTGAGCTGCACTAAGTCTCCTCACTAATACTGTATGGTGGCTGAGTCTGCACTACTGTAAGTCTGCACTAAGTCTCTCTAATACTGCATGGTGGTGAGCTGCACTAAGTCTCTTCTCTAATACTGTATGGTGGTGAGCTGCACTAAGTCTCTTCTCTAATACTGTATAGTGGTGAGCTGCACTAAGTCTCCTCACTAATACTGTATGGTGGTGAGCTGCACTAAGTCTCCTCACTAATACTGTATGGTGGTGAGCTGCACTAAGTCTCCTCACTACTACTGTATGGTGGTGAGCTGCACTAAGTCTCCTCACTAATACTGTATGGTGGTGAGCTGCACTAAGTCTCCTCACTAATACTGTATGGTGGTGAGCTGCACTAAGTCTCCTCACTACTACTGTATGGTGGTGAGCTGCACTAAGTCTCTTCTCTAATACTGTATGGTGGTGAGCTGCACTAAGTCTCCTCACTACTACTGTATGGTGGTGAGCTGCACTAAGTCTCTTCACTAATACTGTAGGGTGGTGAGCTGCACTAAGTCTCCTCACTACTACTGTATGGTGGTGAGCTGCACTAAGTCTCCTCACTAATACTGTAGGGTGGTGAGCTGCACTAAGTCTCATCACTACTACTGTATGGTGGTGAGCTGCACTAAGTCTCCTCACTACTACTGTATGGTGGTGAGCTGCACTAAGTCTCATCTCTAATACTGTATGGTGGTGAGCTGCACTAAGTCTCTTCTCTAATACTGTATGGTGGTGAGCTGCACTAAGTCTCTTCTCTAATACTGTATGGTGGTGAGCTGCACTAAGTCTCTTCTCTAATACTGTATGGTGGTGAGCTGCACTAAGTCTCTTCTCTAATACTGTATGGTGGTGAGCTGCACTAAGTCTCATCACTACTACTGTATGGTGGTGAGTGAGTCTCCTCACTAAGTCTCTTCTCTAATACTGTATGGTGGTGAGCTGCACTAAGTCTCCTCACTACTACTGTATGGTGGTGAGCTGCACTAAGTCTCCTCACTAATACTGTATGGTGGTGAGCTGCACTAAGTCTCCTCACTACTACTGTATGGTGGTGAGCTGCTGCACTAAGTCTCTCCACTAATACTGTATGGTGGTGAGCTGCACTAAGTCTCCTCACTAATACTGTATGGTGGTGAGCTGCACTAAGTCTCCTCACTAATACTGTATGGTGGTGAGCTGCACTAAGTCTCCTCACTAATACTGTATGGTGGTGAGCTGCACTAAGTCTCCTCACTAATACTGTATGGTGGTGAGCTGCACTAAGTCTCCTCACTAATACTGTATGGTGGTGAGCTGCACTAAGTCTCCTCACTAATACTGTATGGTGGTGAGCTGCACTAAGTCTCCTCACTACTACTGCATGGTGGTGAGCTGCACTAAGTCTCTACACTAATACTGTATGGTGGTGAGCTGCACTAAGTCTCCTCACTAATACTGTATGGTGGTGAGCTGCACTAAGTCTCCTCACTAATACTGTATGGTGGTGAGCTGCACTAAGTCTCCTCACTAATACTGTATGGTGGTGAGCTGCACTAAGTCTCCTCACTAATACTGTATGGTGGTGAGCTGCACTAAGTCTCCTCACTAATACTGTATGGTGGTGAGCTGCACTAAGTCTCCTCTAATACTGTATGGTGGTGAGCTGCACTAAGTCTCCTCACTATGGTGGTGAGCTGCACTAAGTCTCCTCACTAATACTGTATGGTGGTGAGCTGCACTAAGTCTCCTCACTAATACTGTATGGTGGTGAGCTGCACTAAGTCTCCTCACTAATACTGTATGGTGGTGAGCTGTAAGTCTCCTCACTAATACTGTATGGTGGTGAGCTGCACTAAGTCTCCTCACTAATACTGTATGGTGGTGAGCTGCACTAAGTCTCCTCACTAATACTGTATGGTGGTGAGCTGCACTAAGTCTCCTCACTAATACTGTATGGTGGTGAGCTGCACTAAGTCTCCTCACTAATACTGTATGGTGGTGAGCTGCACTAAGTCTCCTCACTACTACTGTATGGTGGTGAGCTGCACTAAGTCTCCTCACTAATACTGTATGGTGGTGAGCTGCACTAAGTCTCTTCTCTAATACTGTATGGTGGTGAGCTGCACTAAGTCTCTTCTCTAATACTGTATGGTGGTGAGCTGCACTAAGTCTCTTCTCTAATACTGTATGGTGGTGAGCTGCACTAAGTCTCTTCTCTAATACTGTATGGTGGTGAGCTGCACTAAGTCTCCTCACTACTACTGTATGGTGGTGAGCTGCACTAAGTCTCCTCACTAATACTGTATGGTGGTGAGCTGCACTAAGTCTCCTCACTACTACTGTATGGTGGTGAGCTGCACTAAGTCTCCTCACTAATACTGTATGGTGGTGAGCTGCACTAAGTCTCCTCACTAATACTGTATGGTGGTGAGCTGCACTAAGTCTCCTCACTAATACTGTATGGTGGTGAGCTGCACTAAGTCTCCTCACTAATACTGTATGGTGGTGAGCTGCACTAAGTCTCCTCACTAATACTGTATGGTGGTGAGCTGCACTAAGTCTCCTCACTAATACTGTATGGTGGTGAGCTGCACTAAGTCTCCTCACTAATACTGTATGGTGGTGAGCTGCACTAAGTCTCCTCACTAATACTGTATGGTGGTGAGCTGCACTAAGTCTCCTCACTAATACTGTATGGTGGTGAGCTGCACTAAGTCTCCTCACTAATACTGTATGGTGGTGAGCTGCACTAAGTCTCCTCACTAATACTGTATGGTGGTGAGCTGCACTAAGTCTCCTCACTAATACTGTATGGTGGTGAGCTGCACTAAGTCTCCTCACTAATACTGTATGGTGGTGAGCTGCACTAAGTCTCCTCACTAATACTGTATGGTGGTGAGCTAAGTCTCCTCACTAACTGTATGGTGGTGAGCTGCACTAAGTCTCCTCACTAATACTGTATGGTGGTGAGCTGCACTAAGTCTCCTCACTAATACTGTATGGTGGTGAGCTGCACTAAGTCTCCTCACTAATACTGTATGGTGGTGAGCTGCTGCACTAAGTCTCTAAGTCTCACTAATACTGTATGGTGGTGAGCTGCACTAAGTCTCCTCACTAATACTGTATGGTGGTGAGCTGCACTAAGTCTCCTCACTAATACTGTATGGTGGTGAGCTGCACTAAGTCTCCTCACTACTACTGTATGGTGGTGAGCTGCACTAAGTCTCTCTCTAATACTGTATGGTGGTGAGCTGCACTAAGTCTCTTCTCTAATACTGTATGGTGGTGAGCTGCACTAAGTCTCTTCTCTAATACTGTATGGTGGTGAGCTGCACTAAGTCTCTTCTCTAATACTGTATGGTGGTGAGCTGCACTAAGTCTCTTCACTGTACTGTATGGTGGTGAGCTGCACTAAGTCTCCTCACTAATACTGTATGGTGGTGAGCTGCACTAAGTCTCCTCACTACTACTGTATGGTGGTGAGCTTCACTAAGTCTCTTCTCTAATACTGTATGGTGGTGAGCTGCACTAAGTCTCCTCACTACTACTGTATGGTGGTGAGCTGCACTAAGTCTCTCCACTAATACTGTAGGGTGGTGAGCTGCACTAAGTCTCCTCACTACTACTGCATGGTGGTGAACTGCACTAAGTCTCTCCACTAATATTGTAGGGTGGTGAGCTGCACTAAGTCTCCTCACTAATACTGTAGGGTGGTGAGCTGCACTAAGTCTCCTCACTAATACTGTATGGTGGTGAGCTGCACTAAGTCTCCTCACTAATACTGTATGGTGGTGAGCTGCACTAAGTCTCCTCACTAATACTGTATGGTGGTGAGCTGCACTAAGTCTCCTCACTAATACTGTATGGTGGTGAGCTGCACTAAGTCTCCTCACTAATACTGTATGGTGGTGAGCTGCACTAAGTCTCCTCACTAATACTGTATGGGTGGTGAGCTGCTAATACTATGGTGGTGAGCTGCACTAAGTCTCTTCTCTAATACTGTATGGTGGTGAGCTGCACTAAGTCTCCTCACTAATACTGTATGGTGGTGAGCTGCACTAAGACTGTATGGTGGTGAGCTGCACTAAGTCTCCTCACTACTACTGTATGGTGGTGAGCTGCACTAAGTCTCCTCACTACTACTGTATGGTGGTGAGCTGCACTAAGTCTCCTCACTAATACTGTATGGTGGTGAGCTGCACTAAGTCTCCTCACTAATACTGTATGGTGGTGAGCTGCACTAAGTCTCCTCACTAATACTGTATGGTGGTGAGCTGCTGCACTAAGTCTCTCCACTAATACTGTAGGGTGGTGAGCTGCACTAAGTCTCCTCACTAATACTGTAGGGTGGTGAGCTGCACTAAGTCTCCTCACTAATACTGTATGGTGGTGAGCTGCACTAAGTCTCCTCACTAATACTGTATGGTGGTGAGCTGCACTAAGTCTCCTCACTAATACTGTATGGTGGTGAGCTGCACTAAGTCTCCTCACTAATACTGTATGGTGGTGAGCTGCACTAAGTCTCCTCACTACTACTGTATGGTGGTGAGCTGCACTAAGTCTCCTCACTAATACTGTATGGTGGTGAGCTGCACTAAGTCTCCTCACTAATACTGTATGGTGGTGAGCTGCACTAAGTCTCTTCTCTAATACTGTATGGTGGTGAGCTGCACTAAGTCTCTTCTCTAATACTGTATGGTGGTGAGCTGCACTAAGTCTCTTCTCTAATACTGTATGGTGGTGAGCTGCACTAAGTCTCATCACTACTACTGTATGGTGGTGAGCTGCACTAAGTCTCCTCACTAAGTGAGCTCTAAGTCTCACTAATACTGTATGGTGGTGAGCTGCACTAAGTCTCCTCACTAATACTGTATGGTGGTGAGCTGCACTAAGTCTCCTCACTACTACTGTATGGTGGTGAGCTGCACTAAGTCTCCTCACTAATACTGTATGGTGGTGAGCTGCACTAAGTCTCCTCACTAATACTGTATGGTGGTGAGCTGCACTAAGTCTCTCACTAATACTGTATGGTGGTGAGCTGCACTAAGTCTCCTCACTACTACTGTATGGTGGTGAGCTGCACTAAGTCTCCTCACTAATACTGTATGGTGGTGAGCTGCACTAAGTCTCCTCACTACTACTGTATGGTGGTGAGCTGCACTAAGTCTCCTCACTAATACTGTATGGTGGTGAGCTGCACTAAGTCTCCTCACTAATACTGTATGGTGGTGAGCTGCACTAAGTCTCCTCACTAATACTGTATGGTGGTGAGCTGCACTAAGTCTCCTCACTAATACTGTATGGTGGTGAGCTGCACTAAGTCTCTCACTAATACTGTATGGTGGTGAGCTGCACTAAGTCTCTTCTCTAATACTGTATGGTGGTGAGCTGCACTAAGTCTCCTCACTAATACTGTATGGTGGTGAGCTGCACTAAGTCTCTTCACTAATACTGTATGGTGGTGAGCTGCACTAAGTCTCCTCACTACTACTGTATGGTGGTGAGCTGCACTAAGTCTCCTCACTAATACTGTATGGTGGTGGCTGCACTAAGCTACTACTGTATGGTGGTGAGCTGCACTAAGTCTCTCACTAATACTGTATGGTGGTGAGCTGCACTAAGTCTCTCACTAATACTGTAGGGTGGTGAGCTGCACTAATACTACTGTATGGTGGTGAGCTGCACTAAGTCTCCTCACTAATACTGTATGGTGGTGAGCTGCACTAAGTCTCCTCACTAATACTGTATGGTGGTGAGCTGCACTAAGTCTCTCACTAATACTGTATGGTGGTGAGCTGCACTAAGTCTCCTCTCACTAATACTGTATGGTGGTGAGCTGCACTAAGTCTCCTCACTACTACTGTATGGTGGTGAGCTGCACTAAGTCTCCTCACTAATACTGTAGGGTGGTGAGCTGCACTAAGTCTCCTCACTACTACTGTATGGTGGTGAGCTGCACTAAGTCTCCTCACTACTACTGTATGGTGGTGAGCTGCACTAAGTCTCTAATCACTAATACTGTATGGTGGTGAGCTGCACTAAGTCTCCTCACTAATACTGTATGGTGGTGAGCTGCACTAAGTCTCCTCACTAATACTGTATGGTGGTGAGCTGCACTAAGTCTCTCACTAATACTGTATGGTGGTGAGCTGCACTAAGTCTCTCACTAATACTGTATGGTGGTGAGCTGCACTAAGTCTCCTCACTACTACTGTATGGTGGTGAGCTGCACTAAGTCTCCTCACTAATACTGTATGGTGGTGAGCTGCACTAAGTCTCCTCACTACTACTGTATGGTGGTGAGCTGCACTAAGTCTCCTCACTAATACTGTATGGTGGTGAGCTGCACTAAGTCTCCTCACTACTACTGTATGGTGGTGAGCTGCACTAAGTCTCCTCACTAATACTGTGAGCTGCACTAAGGTGGTGAGCTGCACTAAGTCTCCTCACTAATACTGTATGGTGGTGAGCTGCACTAAGTCTCCTCACTAATACTGTATGGTGGTGAGCTGCACTAAGTCTCCTCACTACTACTGTATGGTGGTGAGCTGCACTAAGTCTCCTCACTAATACTGTATGGTGGTGAGCTGCACTAAGTCTCCTCACTAATACTGTATGGTGGTGAGCTGCACTAAGTCTCCTCACTAATACTGTATGGTGGTGAGCTGCACTAAGTCTCCTCACTAATACTGTATGGTGGTGAGCTGCACTAAGTCTCCTCACTAATACTGTATGGTGGTGAGCTGCACTAAGTCTCCTCACTAATACTGTATGGTGGTGAGCTGCACTAAGTCTCCTCACTAATACTGTATGGTGGTGAGCTGCACTAAGTCTCTCACTAATACTGTATGGTGGTGAGCTGCACTAAGTCTCCTCACTAATACTGTATGGTGGTGAGCTGCACTAAGTCTCTCACTAATACTGTATGGTGGTGAGCTGCTAAATACTGTATGGTGGTGAGCTGCACTAAGTCTCTTCTCTAATACTGTATGGTGGTGAGCTGCACTAAGTCTCTTCTCTAATACTGTATGGTGGTGAGCTGCACTAAGTCTCTAATACTCAGTCTCATCACTACTACTGTATGGTGGTGAGCTGCACTAAGTCTCTCTCTAATACTGTATGGTGGTGAGCTGCACTAAGTCTCCTCACTACTACTGTATGGTGGTGAGCTGCACTAAGTCTCATCTCTAATACTGTATGGTGGTGAGCTGCACTAAGTCTCTTCTCTAATACTGTATGGTGGTGAGCTGCACTAAGTCTCCTCACTACTACTGTATGGTGGTGAGCTTCACTAAGTCTCTTCTCTAATACTGTATGGTGGTGAGCTGCACTAAGTCTCCTCACTACTACTGTATGGTGGTGAGCTGCACTAAGTCTCTCCACTAATACTGTAGGGTGGTGAGCTGCACTAAGTCTCCTCTCTAATACTGTATGGTGGTGAGCTGCACTAAGTCTCTTCTCTAATACTGTATGGTGGTGAGCTGCACTAAGTCTCTTCTCTAATACTGTATGGTGATGAGCTGCACTAAGTCTCCTCAGTCTCCTCACTACTACTGTATGGTGGTGAGCTGCACTAAGTCTCTTCTCTAATACTGTATGGTGGTGAGCTGCACTAAGTCTCCTCACTACTACTGTATGGTGGTGAGCTGCACTAAGTCTCCTCACTAATACTGTATGGTGGTGAGCTGCACTAAGTCTCCTCTCTACTACTGTATGGTGGTGAGCTGCACTAAGT
>NC_056442.1:55475993-55480269 GCF_018296145.1 Oncorhynchus tshawytscha | reverse complement strand
AAGTCTCTTCACTAATACTGCTGTACTGCAAGTGTTATTTTATTATGACTACATCTCCCAGGGGATTGCAGATATAGTAGCTAAATATGGCATTATGACTATGTCTCCCAGGGCATTGCAGATATCAGAGCTAAATATGGCATTATGACTACATCTCCCAGGGGACTGCAGATATAATAGCTAAATATGGAATTATGAAACTCACTATAGCTGTACCTCGCACTGTACCCGCACCTCCCACTATAGCTGTACCTCCCACTATAGCTGTACCTCCCACTATAGCTGTACCTCCCACTATAGCTGTACCTCCCACTGTGCTGTACCTCCCACTGTAGCTGTACCTCCCACTGTAGCTGTACCTCCCACTATAGCTGTACCTCCCACTATAGCTGTACCTCCCACTATAGCTGTACCTCCCACTGTAGCTGTACCTCCCACTGTAGCTGTACCTCCCACTGTAGCTGTACCTCCCACTATAGCTGTACCTCCCACTGTAGCTGTACCTCCCACTGTAGCTGTACCTCCCACTGTACCTGTACCTCTCAAAATAGCTGTACCTCCCACTATAGCTGTACCTGTACCTCCCACTATAGCTGTACCTCCCACTATAGCAGTACCTCCCACTATAGCAATACCTCCCACTATAGCTGTAGCTGTACCTCCCACTATAGCAGTACCTCCCACTATACCTGTAACTCCCACTGTAGCTGTACCTCCCACTACACCTGTACCTCCCACTATAGCTGTACTTCCCAGTATAGCTGTACCTCCCACTATACCTGTACCTCCCACTATAGCTGTACCTGTCACTATAGCTGTACCTCCCACTGTACCTGTACCTCCCACTACACCTGTACCTCCCACTATAGCTGTACTTCCCACTGTAGCTGTACCTCCCACTATAGCTGTACCTCCCACTACACCTGTACCTCCACTATAGCTGTACTTCCCACTGTAGCTGTACCTCCCACTATAGCTGTACCTCCCACTGTAGCTGTACCTCCCACTACAGCTGTACCTCCCACTATAGCTGTACCTCCCACTACAGCTGTACCTCCCACTATAGCTGTACCTCCCACTGTACCTGTTCCTCCCACTATAGCTGTACCTCCCACTGTAGCTGTACCTCCCACTATAGCTGTACCTCCCACTATAGCTGTAACTCCCACTATAGCTGTACCTCCCACTGTATCTGTACCTCCCACTATAGCTGTACCTCCCACTGTAGCTGTACCTCCCACTATAGCTGTACCTCCCACTATAGCTGTAACTCCCACTATAGCTGTACCTCCCACTGTATCTGTACCTCCCACTATAGCTGTACCTCCCACTGTATCTGTACCTCCCACTATAGCTGTACCTCCCACTGTAGCTGTACCTCCCACTGTACCTGTTCCTCCCACTATAGCTGTACCTCCCACTGTACCTGTACCTCCCACTACACCTGTACCTCCCACTATAGCTGTACCTCCCACTATATCTGTACCTCCCACTATAGCTGTACCTCCCACTATACCTGTACCTCCCACTATAGCTGTACCTCCCACTGTACCTGTACCTCCCACTACACCTGTACCTCCCACTATAGCTGTACTTCCCACTGTAGCTGTACCTCCCACTACAGCTGTACCTCCCACTATAGCTGTACCTCCCACTGTACCTGTTCCTCCCACTATAGCTGTACCTCCCACTGTAGCTGTACCTCCCACTATAGCTGTACCTCCCACTATAGCTGTAACTCCCACTATAGCTGTACCTCCCACTGTATCTGTACCTCCCACTATAGCTGTACCTCCCACTATAGCTGTACCTCCCACTATAGCTGTACCTCCCACTATAGCTGTACCTCCCACTATGGCTGTACCTCCCACTATAGCTGTACCTGTACCTCCACTATAGCTGTACCTCCCACTATAGCTGTACCTCCCACTATAGCTGTACCTCCCACTATAGTACCTGTACCTCCCACTATAGCTGTAGCTGTACCTCCCACTATAGCTGTACCTCCTACTATAGCTGTACCTCCCACTATAGCCGTACCTCCCACTATAGCTGTACCTCCCACTATAGCAGTACCTCCCACTATAGCTGTACCTCCCACTATAGCTGTACCTCCCCTATAGCTGTACCTTCCACTATACCTGTACCTCCCACTGTAGCTGTACCTGTCACTATAGCTGTACATCCTACTGTAGCTGTGCCTCCAACTATAGCTGTACCTCCCACAATAGCTGTACCTCCCACTATAGCAGTACCTCCCACTATAGCTGTAGCTGTACCTCCCACTATAGCAGTACTTCCCACTATAGCTGTAGCTGTACCTCCTACTATAGCAGTACCTCCCACTATACCTGTAACTCCCACTATACCTGTACCTCCCACTATAGATGTACCTCCCACTGAGATGTACCTCCCACTGTAGCTGTACCTCCCACTATAGCTGTCGCTCCCACTATAGCTGTAGCTGTACCTCCCACTATAGCAGTACCTCCCACTCTACCTGTAACTCCCACTATACCTGTACCTCCCAATGAGACTCCCACTATAGCTGTACATCCCACTATACCTGTACCTCCCACTGATGATCCCACTGAGATGTACCTCCCACTGTACCTGTACCTCCCACTGAGATGTACCTCCCACTATAGCTGTACTGTATCCCACTGAGATGTACCTCCCACTATAGCTGTACCTCCCACTATAGCTGTACCTCCCACTATAGCTGTACCTCCCACTATAGCTGTACCTCCCACTGTAGCTGTACCTCCCACTATAGCTGTACCTCCCACTGTACCTGTACCTCCCACTATAGCTGTACCTCCCACTATAGCTGTACCTAACACTGTAGCTGTACCTCCCACTATAGCTGTACCTCCCACTATAGCTGTACCTCCCACTATAGCCGTAACTCCCACTATAGCCGTAACTCCCACTATAGCTGTACCTCCCACTATAGCCACACCTCCCACTGTAGCTGTACCTCCACTATAGCAGTACCTCCCACTATAGCTGTACCTCCCACTATAGCTGTACCTCCCACTATACCTGTACCTCCACTGTAGCCGTACCTCCCACTATAGCTGTACCTCCCACTATAGCTGTGCCTAACACTGTAGCTGTACCTCCCACTGTAGCTGCACCTCCCACTATAGCTGTACCTCCCACTATAGCAGTACCTCCCACTATAGCTGCACCTCCCACTATAGCCGTACCTAACACTGTAGCTGTACCTCCCACTATAGCTGTACCTCCCACTATAGCCGTACCTCCCACTATAGCTGCACCTCCCACTATATCCGTACCTCCCACTATAGCCGTACCTCCCACTATAGCCGTACCTCCCACTATAGCCGTACCTCCCACTATAGCTGTACCTCCCACTACAGCTGTACCTCCCACTGTAGCTGTAACTAGGCGTTTCCAAACTCTCTGTCTGTAGGAGTCTTTAACACTCAGCAGGAGACTCTCTCTCTCTCTGTGGGAGTCGTTCACACAGCAGGAAATTCTCTCTCTCTCTGTGGGAGTCAGAAAGTCTAGAGAATATTTTTCTCATCTTGCCAAACATTCAGACATTTCTATGCCGGTACCTCCTTTCTTCTCCCTGAGTCATCCATCCGTGTTACGTACACACACCCAAAATAAACATAGGGTGTTGAGCCTCGTGTCGCAGCCTAAATAAAGTTACCAGCCTGGCAGCCTCACACATTGACAGGTCCCCTGCTGACAAGTCGATGAGGAGGAGAGACGCAGAGAAGATACATAAAGGAGGGGGAGGTGTTGTAAGATATACTGGTGCTGAGAAACATACACCAGAGAACCAACCCCGGTCTCCCCTACCTGGTTTACAGATGATAGACAAGTCAGATAATGATACTGTATAATGGAAGTCATATGGACTCAGACAATGAATATTATTATCCAAATATATATAAAACAGTTTGGAGACTAACACATTCTAACATTGTCTTCACACATACAGTACATCCACACACATACAGCCAAACTATTTCTCTCTCGCTCACTCTCACACACACACACACACACACACACACACACACACACACACACACACACACACACACACACACACACACACACACACACACACACACACACACACGCGCACACACCACACACATGTGCACCAAAATGTTGTAAAACTGGTAAAAACGCTAAGAATAACTGATTTGCGAACAGTTTATGACATAGTAATTACGGTTGCAAATTCAGTTATCATGTAAATGTCTTAGTGTGTTCCAAAGTGGATTAGTAATTA
>NC_056442.1:55468493-55470993 GCF_018296145.1 Oncorhynchus tshawytscha | reverse complement strand
AAACAGCCCCGAAGCATGATGTTTCCACCCCATGCTTCACAGTAGGTATCGTGTTCTTTGGAGGAAACTCAGCATTCTTTGTCCTCCAAACACGACGAGTTGAGTTTTTACCAAAAAGTTATATTTTGGTTTCATCTGACCATATGACATTCTCCCAATCTTCTTCTGGATCATCCAAATGCTCTCTAGCAAACTTCAGACGGGCCTGGACATGTACTGGCTTAAGCAGGGGGACACGTCTGGCACTGCAGGTTTTTAGTCCCTGGCGGCATAGTGTGTTACTGATGGTAGGCTTTGTTACTTTGGTCCCAGCTCTCTGCAGGTCATTCACTAGGTCCCCCTGTGTCGTTCTGGGATTTTTGCTCGCCGTTCTTGTGATCATTTTGACCCAACGGGTGAGATCTTGCGTGGAGCCCCAGATCGAGGGAGATTATCAGTGGTCTTGTATGTCTTCCATTTCCTAATAATTGCTCCAAAAGTTGATTTCTTCAAACCAAGCTACTTACCTATTGCAGATTCAGTCTTCCCAGTCTGGTGCAGGTCTACAATTTTGTTTCTGGTGTCCTTTGACAGCTCTTTGGTCTTGGCCATAGTGGAGTTTGGAGTGTGACTGTTTGAGGTTGTGGACAGGTGTCTTTTATACTGATAACAAGTTCAAACAGGTGCTATTAATACAGGTAACGAGTGGAGGACAGAGGAGCCTCTTAAAGAAGAAGTTACAGGTCTGTGAGAGCCAGAAATCTTGCTTGTTTGTAGGTGACCAAATACTTATTTTCCACCATAATTTGCAAATAAATGCATTAAAAATCCAACAATGTGATTTTCTGGATTTTTTTCTCATTTTGTCTGTCATAATTGAAGTGTACCTACGATGAAAATTACAGGCCTCTCTCATCTTTTTAAGTGGGAGAACTTGCACAATTGGTGGCTGACTAAATACTTTTTTGCCCCTCTGTATATACACTGCTAAAAAAATAAAGGGAACACTTAAACAACACAATGTAACTCCAAGTCAATCACACTTCTGTGAAATCAAACTGTCCACTTCGGAAGCAACACTGATCGACAATACATTTCACATGCTGTTGTGCAAATGGAATAGACAACAGGTGGAAATTATAGGCAATTAGCAAGACACCCCCAATAAAGGAGTGGTTCTGCAGGTGGGGACCACAGACCACTTCTCAGTTCCTATGCTTCCTGGCTGATGTTTTGGTCACTTTTGAATGCTGGCGGTGCATTCACTCTAGTGGTAGCATGAGACGGAGTCTACAACCCATACAAGTGGCTCAGGTAGTGCAGCTCATCCAGGATGGAACATCAATGCGAGCTGTGGCAAGGTTTGCTGTGTCTGTCAGCGTAGTGTCCAGAGCATGGAGGCGCTACCAGGAGACAGGCCAGTACATCAGGAGACGTGGAGGAGGCCGTAGGAGGGCAACAACCCAGCAGCAGGACCATTACCTCCGCCTTTGTGCAAGGAGGAGCACTGCCAGAGCCCTGCAAAATGACCTCCAGTAGGCCACAAACGTGCATGTGTCTGCTCAAACGGTCAGAAACAGACTCCATGAGGGTGGTATGAGGGCCCGACGTCCACAGGTGGGGGTTGTGCTTACATCCCAACACCGTGCAGGACGTTTGGCATTTGCCAGAGAACACCAAGATTGGCAAATTCGCCACTGGCGCCCTGTGCTCTTCACAGATGAAAGCAGGTTCACACTGAGCATGTGACAGACGTGACAGAGTCTGGAGACGCCGTGGAGAACGTTCTGCTGCCTGCAACATCCTCCAGCATGACCGGTTTGGCGGTGGGTCAGTCATGGTGTGGGGTGGCATTTCTTTGGGGGCCATGTGCTCGCCAGAGGTAGCCTGACTGCCATTAGGTACCGAGATGAGATCCTCAGACCCCTTGTGAGACCATATGCTAGTGCGGTTGACCCTGGGTTCCTCCTAATGCAAGACCTCATGTGGCTGAAGTGTGTCAGCAGTTCCTGCAAGAGGAAGGCATTGATGCTATGGACTGGCCCGCCCGTTCCCCAGACCTGAATCCAATTGAGCACATCTGGGACATCATGTCTCGCTCCATCCACCAACGCCACATTGCACCACAGACTGTTCAGGAGTTGGCGGATGCTTTAGTCCAGGTCTGGGAGGAGATCCCTCAGGAGACCATCCGCTACCTCATCAGGAGCATGCCCAGGCGTTGTAGGGAGGTCAAACAGGCACGTGGAGACCACACACACTACTGAGCCTCATTTTGACTTGTTTTAAGGACATTACATCAAGTTGGATCAGCCTGTAGTGTGGTTTTCCACTTTAATTTTGAGTGTGACTCCAAATCCAGACCTCCATGGGTTGATAAATTTGATTTCCATTGATAATTGTGTGATTTTGTTGTCAGCACATTCAACTATGTAAAGAAAAAAGTATTTAATAAGAATATTTCATTCATTCAGATCTAGGATGTGTTATTTTAGTGTTCCCTTTATTCTTTTGAGCAGTG
>NC_056442.1:55363323-55468393 GCF_018296145.1 Oncorhynchus tshawytscha | reverse complement strand
CAGCGTCCAAGATGTCCAACCTTTGTTTTCAACGTAAGCATACGCCATTTTCGTGGTGGTTGCCATCTGCCTTACAGAGCCCGACAACGCCTGTGCACTAGTCCTCAGTCCCTCTGGAGAAGCACTGGAGCAGGGTAAGCAGAGGTGACATCATTCACATCATCCACAAACATGACAGACATTGGGTTAATATATCTTCGGATAGAGGATTTAAAAAAAAAACTGAACTTAAATTTTGAAATTGAATAATTCAATGGACTAGTGTGATATAACGAGAAGTATCTTTAAAAATAAAAAACATTCAAATTGTACTTAAATATGGGGACTTCTTTTTTGGGCTGGACTTCAGCTAAACTACAATCAAATGGTTGTTAATTTTATTTGACCAAAGATGTAAGGATGAATCCATCTTGATATGTTTCTCAAAATGTAAATATATTTTTATGAGATAATGAATGATTGAACTCATTGGAAGTCTGACTTTAAATCTCCCTGCATTTCCTATTTTGCCACGTGGCTGTTTTTAGAGGATTGTGGGTAATTCAACGTGTTTGAACTTTATGATTTTACACCATGTTTTATGCATGTTTGAAGAAATAAAAATCTATTCTTACATGAGTATTAAGCAGCTTGTTTTATCATGCGGTGTAATGGATCTTGAAGAACGGATATCAAAACCATCAGGGAAAATGATGTTCAACGATGAAACATACCCATACCCACATTTCCAACTTTCAACAGTAGCTGCAAATACAGTACCTCGCGACGCTTGCTGTAGTTAGTCTGTAGTTACTGCTAATCACAGCCGGATGTGATACAGCCTGGATTCGAAACAGGTACTATAGTGACGCCTCTTGCACTGAGATGCAGTACCTCAAGACGCCTTGAAGATGCTTCTGTCTTCCTTTTGCACTCAATGTCTATGTCTTTATGCATGAAAGTCTTGTGGTCTTCATTACCTGATACTCATCTGTACACCGACATCCCACACCTGGAACTTCAGGTTGTTGTACGTCGACACGCCGAGGACGATTGCTTTAAAACACAATGACAGAGTCTAAATCTAAGCAACCCAAACCTAACTTCATTCTCTGCAATATTGTAAAAAAACAAAACACAAAAGAAATAAAACTAGACTGTCCCCATTGCCTAGATCTTTCCAAATACAGTGAGCACCAAAAGTGCTCAAACACCTTGAGCTATGAACACACATGTCAAACGAAAGCAATGCCCTTTCAATCATCCCCTCTATGTATGACATGTGGAAATACCACTATAATAAAAAACACTGATTTTATTCATTTATTTAACCAGGTAGGCTAAAACACCTACCACTATAATAAAAAGGCTAGTTGAGAACACTTTTTTAACCAGGTTATTTTATTCCAGGTAGACCAGCTGAGAACACCTTTATTTAATTTAACCAGGTAGGCTAGTTGAGAACACCTTTATTTAACCAGGTAGGCTAGTTGAGAACACCTTTATTTAACCAGGTAGGCTGAGTTGGTAGGCTAAGAACACCTTTATTTAACCAGGTTCACCTCATTTTGCACCTTTATTTAACCAGGTAGGCTAGTTGACACCTTTATTTAACCAAGATAAACACCTTTATTTAACCAGGTAGACGCTGAGCACCTTTATTTAACCAGAGGCACAATTTACAACAACAGACTTAGAACAAGTTCAGGCGAATAAACAAAACATACATAAAATGGAGCACACAAAAAAATAAAAGTATCCCTGTATGCACCTGGAATTAGACAACATAACATGTGTGAACCACCGTTCCAAATAGAAAGACATGTAAAAACATAAATGGAACATAAAGGGAATGGTGGACACATCTCCAACCTGCTGGTGCTACAGGAGGACGGTATTTATAGCAGCTCCAGTATGCAGCAATAGAAGTTCAAGTAATGCTACTGTAGTGCAATGCTACTGTAGTGATGGAGGGAGAGGAGTGGGACCAGGGCTGCTTGCTCTGGACCAGTGTAGTTTAA
The DNA here is from genome assembly GCF_018296145.1 of Oncorhynchus tshawytscha. Taxonomy (NCBI): domain Eukaryota; kingdom Metazoa; phylum Chordata; class Actinopteri; order Salmoniformes; family Salmonidae; genus Oncorhynchus; species Oncorhynchus tshawytscha. Next base: position 55,466,393 of record NC_056442.1, on the reverse strand, counting down.
AGCACACTTGACAAAAGCTATATCACCAGTATCGTTGTTCATAACTATCCTGTTATTTCTGAGCCATAAAAGTCCAGACCTCTAGGTAGATGCCAAAAAAGCCTACAGGGATGCTACAGCGGGGTTACTACTGTATGGGTCAAGCCTACAGGGATGCTACAGCGGGGTTACTACTGTATGGGTCTCTGACATACATCCCAGTGTCTCCATCCTGCCTTTGAACAATAAATAGGTAGCTGGGTTAGCACACAAATGAACTAACATTGTATTGTTAACTAGCAGGCATGAAATAGATAGCAAAGTTCGTTTCCGTAACATAACGATGACGGCATGCATCTATATCACAAGTTCCTGGGCTGACAGTTGACATGAGTCAGAAAAGGGCGACGTCTTCACTATGACACGAGTATCACAATTAGGTACAACATTCTCTTGGCTAAAGTTAGTCAGTATAAAAGACAGCTAACCAGCTAACTTAGCTAGCCAAAATACAATAGTATGGGAAGCTTATAGCACAACATGCTAGCGGACTTTCAGAAGACAAATACACATCCATAAACGCTATACTGTACTAGTTGTAAACCGTGATGGAATGTATACATACATATCTAGAATCTGGAAATAATACAGATTGGTAACGTTAGAGACCCATCTTAAATTTTACTTGAAGGAATCAAATCAGTGGGCTTCTATATAAACATTAGTTTTTCTAAAGAAAATTAAGTTTTACGAAACAGCTTTATGGCTTTTGGAACAGAGAAAATCAACTATACCATTTTCCTACATTGAAAAAAAAACTTCACAGAAGTCATTTGCATTTTCTGCAAACACAACAGGTGAAAAAAAGTGTGAACAAATGCTTAATTTCAAAACGTGTGAAATTAAGAAAGACAGGCACTTTATTAACCTGTTTATGGCAGAAAAGACACGCTGAAAAATCACGTGTAAAAATGTACACCAAGCGATTAGAAGTTTTGACTGTTGGACTTTATTTAAGACGCATGAAGCTGTGCCGCCGTTCTGAACGCATGCGTAGTAAGGGACACATTTCCTGCGTCTGATCGGACCACGCTGTCGCCCCTCCCACCTCCATATCCGGAACTTTGACTTTGTTTGACTTCCGGCCTGTCGAGATGAGTCGCTTATTCAGGGAGGGAGGAGAAGTTTCTTAATATGGATGGAAGTGTTAAAATTAGTCAATTACATTTAGTCAGTTACATTTAGCAAATGCAAACGCTACAGCAAGGCGTTTGTGAGATAAATGAATGAAGAAATTTAAAACAACTTTTTCCACATTGCATAACAACTACAAAGCTGACGCTGGATTGCTAAATGAGTTTATTTTCATTGAAATAGCATGGCTTGTTAGCTAGCTAGCCATAGTTTTCTGTCTAGACTCTAGCCTGTAACTAATGGTTGTTACGTTGTGGAACAGAGCAATAGTTATTTGTACTTGTCATTTGGTTGAGACTAACGTTAGTTAGAAAACAATTGTTTACTTTGTGTATATTTGTTGTGTAATTGGTTGGCTTTGCTAGTTAGCAAGCTGAGATTGATTTGCTCAAATTGGCTAACTTAGCTATTGGCTAATGTTTTAAGAGAACAGGCTAGCTCCCTGCAGAATCTAGAGTAGAGAATGTGGGATAAGATCTGTCTGTTGCAGTGCCCAGACGAGGTGAGAGCAAACTGCTACAGAGAGTAGTTATATTTCAAGGTTGAACCAATGCAATAAGTATTTTATTGGCTTGCTAAATTAGCTGCTTTTCCTGCAAAATGTCTATCTGATAAAGTTGTTAGTTCAAATTATTGTTCTTCTTTTGCAACATTGCAGCCACATCATAATCAAGTACTCAAGCATCCGCAGACCAGCGAGGAGGAGGAATGTGTATAGAACATGAATTACCAGCTCGTTATATCAGAGACATTTTATTGGCTTGCTAAATGAGCTGCTTTTCCTGAAAATGTGTATTTGATAAAGCTACACTCTTAGAAGAAAATGTGCAATTGCGACCTGGAATGAAACCCAAAAATGGTTCTACCTGGAACCAAAAAGGGTTATACTATGGGGACGGCTGAAGAACCCTTTTTTTCTAAGTGTATCTAGTTGTTCTATTGCAATGTCCATGTTACAGCCACAAGTTGATGATCAGGTAGTCAAGCACCTGAAGATCAGTGGGGAGGAGAAAAGCCTGCTATGGATGAGCAAGCTAGAACAATAACAACTAGCTATATCAGATAAACATGTTCAGGAAAAGCAGGGAGGGAGTGAGCTAGTAGTAGTAACATTATTATTATTTGAAACCTCACATGCTCATAATCTGTATTTGTGTTATATTTAAGCAATAAGGCACCTCGGGTTTGTGGTATATGGACAATATACCACGGCTAAGGGCTGTTCTTATGCACGATGCAATGCAAAGTAGTTATTAGTTATGAGCTAGACTATGATTGGGGAAATGTCTACTGTAAATGTCTACTACCTTTTTAAAAATGTGGTTGATGAATGAAAATAGCATGTTTTTTAATAGTTTTGTTGTTACTGTCTGGTGAGGAAGTGAGCAATATGGAATACGTTGGAGGAGGAAGGGAGAATTAATGAGCTATTTTCAAAACATTAGATTACCAACTTGAGCGGTGCCGTCTCAGTTTGCATCACATTTTCATATGGACATATATATATATATACACTGAACAAAAATATAAATGCAACATGTAAAGTGTTGGTCTCATGTTTCAAGAGCTGAAATAAAAGATCCCAGACATTTTCCATATGCACGAGAATTTCAACTTTATTCAACCAGGTAGCCTAGTTGAGAACGAGTTCTCATTTGCAACTGCGAACTGGCCAAGATAAAGCGTAGCAATTTGACACACAACACAGCGTTACACATGGAATAAACAAAACATACAGTCAATAATACAGTTGAAGGGAGTTAAGGCAATAAATAGGCCATGGTGGTGAAGTAATTACAATATAGCAATTTAACACTGGAATGGTAGATGTGCAGAACATTAATGTGCAAGTAGAGATACTGGGGTAGAGATACTGGGGTGCAAAGGAGCAAGATAAATAAACACTGGGGATGAGGTAGATAGATGGGCTGTTTACAGATGGGTTATGTACAGGTGCAGTGAAGAAGCTTATTTATCTGAAATGTTGTGAACCCTGGTCCTTCCTCCGCTGCCTCAATAACAGTTTCAATAACAGTTTATATATTCCCTTTTAGAAAACATTTGAATTCAGCCTTTGTGGTTTGGAAAGTATAGTGACTATTATTGATTAGTATAGTGACTATTATTATTTCAATTTATTTATCAAACAAATGGGGGTGTGGAAAAGTTGGTACTTTTCGCAAAACAATCCCCTCTGGTGGATGGAAAGTGTCATAACTTTTTTTTTATATCCTTGATATTTAGTTTGAAACTTCAGACAAGGAAAAATTATGGATAGCTAATTAAAATAAAAAAAATCCCTCTCTATGAATTATGAATACTTTGCTTTTTTTTTTCAATACATAAATGCTTTAAAAAAATCACAAAATGCGACGTTAGCTACCAAATATAAAATGTTAGGGAATTATCCCAAAACAACTACAAAAACGAAATTCCTTACCCAATAGGCTGTACAGGTGTAATGAACGAGTGTAAAAATGACCATAACAAGCGTTCTAATCACCTGTAAACACACATTGAACAGGTTTAATGAACGAGTGTAAAAATCACCTGTAAACACACACTGAACAGGTGAAAAAAAATCACGTGTACAGAAAATGACATTTGATACTTGAAAAAAGCAAGTGTAAAAATGATAATAACAAGACGTGTTCCGGGTAGGACGTTTTGAACCTCTTGGCCTTCCATACGTCATGCTCGCTTATAAAGATCAGATAACTCTTAACACGTGCTTTCATATCTGGCTGGCTCAGTTCCAGAATGAATCCACTATTACGCTCTGCTCGGATTGAAGTGACTTGTTAACAAGCAAAACTGACACAGTTTCTTTCTGCATTCTTCCATCAATAGCTGGGGACTCGTAAAATGCGGTTGAAAGGCATATTTTTACTCCTGTCTTTAGGAGCGTTCACATCTTATTATGTTTACCAGCCCATTCCAGACGAGATAGAGGAGAGATGGAAACTCATGTTGACCGACTGCTTCTTCAGAAGTCTCAGCCACCTGGTAAAAATACTTTGAGTTGATTAACGATGACCTATTATATTCGTCCTTGATTCAGAAAATATTAGGCTCGTTTATTCTGTTTTTAATATTGTGATTTTACTATCAAGGGGTAATCATACTTAAAGTTACGCTTCTCCGATGTGCGTGGGAGTCATGCGTAAAACTCATACATTTTATATAAATCAATACTGTTTTTATGATGTTTGACTGGAATGAAATTGTTATTGGCCAGTCCTTTGGCACGGTACACAGCCTAGTTAGTAGCGTAGTAAATGGATTCCGCTGAGGTTGTTGGGTACATGCAGACATGCAGAATGACAGTCGCACCAGATTATATTAGACGGTAATCCAGCTATTGTAGTCCTGCTCACCTGTTCTAATTATAGACCCTAATAAAGAAAATCGATGCTTTATGAACGGAGGCACCAGATGAGACGACTGTTTATATCCCAGCATGACACCAGAGATGTTTATCGATTATAGATAATATATAATTCGACATTGTTCAAAGTATGTATTTCAAATTATATATATATATATATATAAAAAATACAGAGAGAAATGTTTAAATTAGACTGAATTCCCCCCTGACTAGATGTCTTCTTATTATTATTTGGAGAAAAAAAATCTCCATTGAACCGGGTCCAGATAAGTGTTGTCCAGAAGAATCAACTGAAATATTCTCTGCAAATTAACATACAGGATAAATCGTTTATGAAACAGACAATAATTCACTCTGTTCCAGTTGAGTGAAACAAATACATTTTGATTGAGGGCCAAGTGGTGAACCTCTCCTGGTATTCAGTCAGCGATTTGTATAACATTTTTACAATATAATTATCCACGGTCATGCCTGTCTCTGTCCTAGAGCAAGGAAGGAGCCTTTACTGACATGTTTAGCCGGTGCATGGCACGCATAGACATGAAATAACAACAGGACTGTAGATCCCCTTCTGGTGGACAGCTTGATCCCCTTCTGGTGGACAGCTTGGGGCCCTTCTGGTGGACAGCTTGGGGCCCTTCTGGTGGACAGCTTGGGGCCCTTCTGGTGGACAGCTTGGGGCCCTTCTGGTGGACAGCTTGGGGCCCTTCTGGTGGACAGCTTGGGGCCCTTCTGGTGGACAGCTTGGGGCCCTTCTGGTGGACAGCTTGGGGCCCTTCTGGTGGACAGCTTGGGGCCCTTCTGGTGGACAGCTGGGGCCTTGACTGTAGATCCCCTCTGAAGCTCACACGAATCAGGGGAAAGCCCTTTACTCCCAAACTTGTTCCTCTCTTGTTTAATTGCAGTTAATGAACATCTAATTACCTCAGATTTTAAACTAAGATTTATTTATCTTTATCCATATCTTTTTATCCATATTTCTCTCTTCCTTCTCCCCCCTCTTTCTCTCTCCCTATGTTTTTGTCCTCCCTCACAACATCCCTTCTGTATGCCTTTATTCATTCTCTTCCCCTGGTCTCTTCCTTCTGGTCTCTTCCTTCTGGTCTCTTCCTTCTGGTCTCTTCTCCTTCTGGTCTCTTCTCCTTCTGGTCTCTTCTCCTTCTGGTCTCTTCTCCTTCTGGTCTCTTCTCCTTCTGGTCTCTTCTCCTTCTGGTCTCTTCTCCTTCTGGTCTCTTCTCCTTCTGGTCTCTTCTCCTTCTGGTCTCTTCTCCTTCTGGTCTCTTCTCCTTCTGGTCTCTTCTCCTTCTGGTCTCTTCTCCTTCTGGTCTCTTCTCCTTCTCTCTGCTTTTCATCTCTCTTCCCTTCTATCCCTGCCTCTCTCTCTCTCTACCTCTCTGCTCCAACATGCCTCTTCATCTCTCTCTGCAGGCAGACTTCAGTGAGCTGCTGGGGTTGAAGGACTACATGGGGGTGATGATGTTCATCACGTTCGCTGAGCGGGTGGTGCCAGTGTCAGACCAACGTGTGCACGTCACAGAGGAGCTGTTTGATGAGGTGGAGGTGGTGGTGTACCAGCCCAAACTGCAGGGCGGCGACACTGAGCTGAGGAGAGCAGTCATATACCTGCACGGAGGAGGATGGTGCCTGGGCAGCGCCAGTGAGTAGCGGATTTACATGTGTATTTGTGATCACAGGTTGTGTCGATCAAGGGAGGAAATGAAAGGTGCATTGAATGGCAAAAGGATGTTGGAATCCAGCCAGCATAATGAAATGTCGTAGAGGTTCAGTGGGCTGAAGGTCGGCACTGGGAATGGAGCCAAGAAAGAACCAGAGGCCCCAGCGATATGGGGGAGGGGAATGGGCAGGGTATATGCCAATGAAATACTGTAGTTTTTACTATAGTCAAAAAAAGTAGTGTTTTTATGGACCGTGCTTTTTTTGCGGATATTACTGTAGTATTTACTATAGTATTCTACTGTATACTACAACATTCTATAGTTAAGTACTAGACATGATTGAGCGATACAACAGTGTGTGTTGTACAATGGTGTGTGTGGTGTACACTGCTGTGTAGTGTAGTGTAACAGTGTGTAGTGTAACAGTGTGTAGAGTGTAGTGTAACAGTGTGTTGTGTAGTGTAGTGTAACAGTGTGTTGTGTAGTGTAACAGTGTGTAGTGTAAACAGTGTGTAGTGTAACAGTGTGTAGTGTAACAGTGTGTAGAGTGTAGTGTAACAGTGTGTAGTGTAGTGTAACAGTGTGTTGTGTAGTGTAACAGTGTGTAGTGTAACAGTGTGTGTAGTGTAGTGTAGTGTAACAGTGTGTAGTGTAACAGTGTGTAGTGTAGTGTAACAGTGTAGTGTAACAGTGTGTAGTGTAGTGTACAACAGTGTGTAGTGTAGTGTAACAGTGTGTAGTGTAGTGTAACAGTGTGTAGTGCAGTGTAACAGTGTGTAGTGTAACAGTGTGTAGTGTAACAGTGTGTACAACAGTGTGTAGTGTAACAGTGTGTAGTGTACAACAGTGTGTAGTGTAACAGTGTGTAGTGTAACAGTGTGTAGTGTAACAGTGTGTAGTGTAACAGTGTGTAGTGTAACAGTGTGTAGTGTAACAGTGTGTAGTGTAGTGTAACAGTGTGTAGTGTAACAGTGTGTAGTGTAGTGTAACAGTGTGTAGTGTAACAGTGTGTAGTGTAGTGTGTGCAACAGTGTGTAGTGTAACAGTGTGTAGTGTAACAGTGTGTAGTGTAGTGTAACAGTGTGTAGTGTAACAGTGTGTTGTGTAGTGTAGTGTAACAGTGTGTAGTGTAACAGTGTGTAGTGTAGTGTGTAGAGTGTAGTGTAACAGTGTGTAGTGTAACAGTGTGTTGTGTAGTGTGCAACAGTGTGTAGTGTAGTGTAACAGTGTGTTGTGTAGTGTAGTGTAACAGTGTGTTGTGTAGTGTAGTGTAACAGTGTGTAGAGTGTAGTGTAACAGTGTGTAGTGTAACAGTGTGTAGTGTAGTGTACAACAGTGTGTTGTGTAGTGTACAACAGTGTGTAGTGTAGTGTACAACAGTGTTGTGTAGTGTACAACAGTGTGTGTTGTGTAGTGTGCAACAGTGTGTTGTGTAGTGTGCAACAGTGTGTTGTGTAGTGTACAGCAGTGTGTTGTGTAGTGTGCAACAGTGTGTAGTGTAGTGTGCAACAGTGTGTAGTGTAGTGTAACAGTGTGTTGTGTAGTGTGTAGTGTAACAGTGTGTAGTGTACAACAGTGTGTAGTGTAGTGTACAACAGTGTGTAGTGTAGTGTACAACAGTGTGTAGTGTAGTGTACAACAGTGTGTAGTGTAGTGTACAACAGTGTGTAGTGCAGTGTACAACAGTGTGTAGTGCAGTGTACAACAGTGTGTAGTGCAGAACAGTGTAGTGCAGTGTACAACAGTGTAGTGCAGTGTACAACAGTGTGTAGTGTACAACAGAGTGTAGTGTAGTGTACAACAGTGTTTAGTGTAGAGTGTAGTGTGCAACAGAGTGTAGTGTGCAACAGAGTGTAGTGTGCAACAGAGTGTAGTGTGCAACAGAGTGTAGTGTGCAACAGAGTGTAGTGTGCAACAGAGTGTAGTGTGCAACAGAGTGTAGTGTGCAACAGAGTGTAGTGTGCAACAGAGTGTAGTGTGCAACAGAGTGTAGTGTGCAACAGAGTGTAGTGTGCAACAGTGTGTAGTGTGCAACAGTGTGTAGTGTGCAACAGAGTGTAGTGTGCAACAGAGTGTAGTGTGCAACAGTGTGTAGTGTGCAACAGTGTGTAGTGTGCAACGTGCAACAGAGTGTAGTGTGCAACAGAGTGTAGTGTGCAACAGAGTGTAGTGTGTAACAGAGTGTAGTGTGCAACAGAGTGTAGTGTGCAACAGAGTAGTGTGCAACAGTGTAGTGTGCAACAGTGTGTGCAACAGTGTAGTGTGTTGTGTAGTGTGCAACAGTGTGTTGTGTAGTGTGCAACAGTGTGTTGTGTAGTGTGCAACAGTGTGTAGTGTGCAACAGTGTGTAGTGTGTAGTGTACAACAGTGTGTAGTGTACAACAGTGTGTTGTGCAGTGTGTGTAGTGTACAACAGTGTGTTGTGTAGTGTGTAGTGTACAACAGAGTGTAGTGTACAACAGAGTGTAGTGTACAACAGAGTGTAGTGTACAACAGAGTGTAGTGTACAACAGAGTGTAGTGTACAACAGAGTGTAGTGTACAACAGAGTGTAGTGTACAACAGTGTAGTGTGTAGTGTACAACAGTGTGTTGTGTAGTGTACAACAGTGTAGTGTACAACAGTGTAGTGTGTAAGTGTGTAACAGTGTGTAGTGTGTAACAGTGTGTAGTGTAGTGTACAACAGTGTAGTGTGTAGTGTGTAACAGTGTGTAGTGTGTAACAGTGTGTAGTGTAGTGTACAACAGTGTAGTGTGTAGTGTGTAACAGTGTGTAGTGTGTAACAGTGTGTAGTGTGTAACAGTGTGTAGTGTGTAACAGTGTGTAGTGTGTAACAGTGTGTAGTGTGTAACAGTGTGTAGTGTGTAACAGTGTGTTGTGTAGTGTGTAACAGTGTGTAGTGTGTAGTGTGTAACAGTGTGTAGTGTGTAACAGTGTGTAGTGTGTAACAGTGTGTAGTGTGTAACAGTGTGTAGTGTGTAACAGTGTGTAACAGTGTGTAGTGTGTAACAGTGTGTAACAGTGTGGTGTGTAACAGTGTGTAACAGTGTGTAGTGTGTAACAGTGTGTAACAGTGTGGTGTGTAACAGTGTGTAACAGTGTGTAGTGTGTAACAGTGTGTAACAGTGTGTAGTGTGTAACAGTGTGTAACAGTGTGTAGTGTACAACAGTGTGTAACAGTGTGTTGTGCAGTGTGTAGTGTGTAACAGTGTGTAGTGTGTAACAGTGTGTAACAGTGTGTAGTGTGTAACAGTGTGTAGTGTGTAACAGTGTGTAGTGTGTAACAGTGTGTAGTGTGTAACAGTGTGTAACAGTGTAGTGTGTAACAGTGTGTAACATTGTAGTGTGTAACAGTGTGTAACATTGTAGTGTGTAACAGTGTGTAACAGTGTAGTGTGTAACAGTGTGTAACAGTGTGTGTGTAACAGTGTGTGTAACAGTGTGGTGTGTAACAGTGTAGTGTGTAACAGTGTGTAACAGTGTGTAGTGTGTAACAGTGTGTAGTGTGTAACAGTGTGTAGTGTGTAACAGTGTGTAACAGTGTAGGTGTAACAGTGTGTAACAGTGTAGTGTGTAACAGTGTGTAACAGTGTAGTGTGTAACAGTGTGTAACAGTGTAGTGTGTAACAGTGTGTAACAGTGTAGTGTGTAACAGTGTGGTGTGTAACAGTGTAGTGTGTAACAGTGTGTAGTGTGTAACAGTGTGTAGTGTGTAACAGTGTGTAGTGTGTAACAGTGTGTAACAGTGTAGTGTGTAACAGTGTGTAACAGTGTGTAGTGTAACAGTGTGTAACAGTGTAGTGTGTAACAGTGTGTAACAGTGTAGTGTGTGTAACAGTGTGTGTGTAACAGTGTGTAGTGTGTAACAGTGTGTAGTGTGTAACAGTGTGTAGTGTGTAACAGTGTGTAGTGTGTAACAGTGTGTAACAGTGTAGTGTGTAACAGTGTGTAACAGTGTAGTGTGTAACAGTGTGTAACAGTGTAGTGTGTAACAGTGTGTAACAGTGTAGTGTGTAACAGTGTGTAACAGTGTAGTGTGTAACAGTGTGTAACAGTGTAGTGTGTAACAGTGTGTAACAGTGTAGTGTGTAACAGTGTAGTGTGTAACAGTGTGTAACAGTGTAACAGTGTGTAGTGTGTAACAGTGTGTAGTGTGTAACAGTGTGTAACAGTGTAGTGTGTAACAGTGTGTAACAGTGTAGTGTGTAACAGTGTGTAACAGTGTAGTGTGTAACAGTGTGTAACAGTGTAGTGTGTAACAGTGTGTAACAGTGTAGTGTGTAACAGTGTGTAACAGTGTAGTGTGTAACAGTGTGTAACAGTGTAGTGTGTAACAGTGTGTAACAGTGTAGTGTGTAACAGTGTGTAACAGTGTAGTGTGTAACAGTGTGTAACAGTGTAGTGTGTAACAGTGTGTAACAGTGTAGTGTGTAACAGTGTGTTGTGTAACAGTGTGTTGTGTAACAGTGTGTTGTGTAACAGTGTGTTGTGTAGTGTGTAACAGTGTGTAACAGTGTGGTGTGTAACAGTGTGGTGTGTAACAGTGTGGTGTGTAACAGTGTGGTGTGTAACAGTGTGTAACAGTGTGGTGTGTAACAGTGTGTAACAGTGTGGTGTGTAACAGTGTGTGTGTAACAGTGTGGTGTGTAACAGTGTGTAACAGTGTGTGTGTAACAGTGTGTAACAGTGTGGTGTGTAACAGTGTGTAACAGTGTGGTGTGTAACAGTGTAGTGTGTAACAGTGTGTAACAGTGTGTAACAGTGTGGTGTGTAACAGTGTGGTGTGTAACAGTGTGTAACAGTGTGTAACAGTGTGTAACAGTGTGGTGTGTAACAGTGTGTAACAGTGTGTGTGTAACAGTGTGTAACAGTGTGGTGTGTAACAGTGTGTAACAGTGTGGTGTGTAACAGTGTGTAACAGTGTAGTGTGTAACAGTGTGTAACAGTGTGGTGTGTAACAGTGTGTAACAGTGTGGTGTGTAACAGTGTGTAACAGTGTGGTGTGTAACAGTGTGTAACAGTGTGGTGTGTAACAGTGTGTAACAGTGTGGTGTGTAACAGTGTGTAACAGTGTGTAACAGTGTGTAACAGTGTGTAACAGTGTAACAGTGTGTAACAGTGTGTAACAGTGTAACAGTGTGTAACAGTGTGTAACAGTGTGGTGTGTAACAGTGTGTAACAGTGTGGTGTGTAACAGTGTGTAACAGTGTGGTGTGTAACAGTGTGTAACAGTGTGGTGTGTAACAGTGTGTAACAGTGTGTGTAACAGTGTGTAACAGTGTGTGTAACAGTGTGTAACAGTGTGTAACAGTGTGTAACAGTGTGGTGTGTAACAGTGTGTAACAGTGTGGTGTGTAACAGTGTGTAACAGTGTGGTGTGTAACAGTGTGTAACAGTGTGGTGTGTAACAGTGTGTAACAGTGTGTGTGTAACAGTGTGTAACAGTGTGGTGTGTAACAGTGTGTAACAGTGTGTAACAGTGTGTAACAGTGTGTAACAGTGTGTGTAACAGTGTGTAACAGTGTGGTGTGTAACAGTGTGTAACAGTGTGGTGTGTAACAGTGTGTAACAGTGTGGTGTGTAACAGTGTGTAACAGTGTGGTGTGTAACAGTGTGTAACAGTGTGGTGTGTAACAGTGTGTAACAGTGTGGTGTGTAACAGTGTGTAACAGTGTGGTGTGTAACAGTGTGTAACAGTGTGGTGTGTAACAGTGTGTAACAGTGTGGTGTGTAACAGTGTGTAACAGTGTGGTGTGTAACAGTGTGTAACAGTGTGGTGTGTAACAGTGTGTAACAGTGTGGTGTGTAACAGTGTGTAACAGTGTGGTGTGTAACAGTGTGTAACAGTGTGGTGTGTAACAGTGTGTAACAGTGTGGTGTGTAACAGTGTGTAACAGTGTGGTGTGTAACAGTGTGTAACAGTGTGGTGTGTAACAGTGTGTAACAGTGTGGTGTGTAACAGTGTGTGTGTAACAGTGTGTAACAGTGTGTAACAGTGTGTAACAGTGTGGTGTGTAACAGTGTGTAACAGTGTGGTGTGTAACAGTGTGTAACAGTGTGGTGTGTAACAGTGTGTAACAGTGTGGTGTGTAACAGTGTGTAACAGTGTGGTGTGTAACAGTGTGTAACAGTGTGGTGTGTAACAGTGTGTAACAGTGTGGTGTAACAGTGTGTAACAGTGTGTGTGTAACAGTGTGTAACAGTGTGGTGTGTAACAGTGTGTAACAGTGTGGTGTGTAACAGTGTGTAACAGTGTGGTGTGTAACAGTGTGTAACAGTGTGGTGTGTAACAGTGTGTAACAGTGTGGTGTGTAACAGTGTGTAACAGTGTGGTGTGTAACAGTGTGTAACAGTGTGGTGTGTAACAGTGTGTAACAGTGTGGTGTGTAACAGTGTGTAACAGTGTGGTGTGTAACAGTGTGTAACAGTGTGTAACAGTGTGGTGTGTAACAGTGTGTAACAGTGTGGTGTGTAACAGTGTGTAACAGTGTGGTGTGTAACAGTGTGTAACAGTGTGGTGTGTAACAGTGTGTAACAGTGTGGTGTGTAACAGTGTGTAACAGTGTGGTGTGTAACAGTGTGTAACAGTGTGGTGTGTAACAGTGTGTAACAGTGTGGTGTGTAACAGTGTGTAACAGTGTGGTGTGTAACAGTGTGTAACAGTGTGTGTGTGTAACAGTGTGTAACAGTGTGGTGTGTAACAGTGTGGAACAGTGTGGTGTGTAACAGTGTGGTGTGTAACAGTGTGTAACAGTGTGGTGTGTAACAGTGTGTAACAGTGTGGTGTGTAACAGTGTGTAACAGTGTGGTGTGTAACAGTGTGTAACAGTGTGGTGTGTAACAGTGTGTAACAGTGTGGTGTGTAACAGTGTGTAACAGTGTGGTGTGTAACAGTGTGTAACAGTGTGGTGTGTAACAGTGTGTAACAGTGTGGTGTGTAACAGTGTGTAACAGTGTGGTGTGTAACAGTGTGTAACAGTGTGGTGTGTAACAGTGTGTGTGTAACAGTGTGGTGTGTAACAGTGTGTAACAGTGTGGTGTGTAACAGTGTGTAACAGTGTGGTGTGTAACAGTGTGTAACAGTGTGGTGTGTAACAGTGTGTAACGGTGTGGTGTGTAACAGTGTGTAACGGTGTGGTGTGTAACAGTGTGTAACAGTGTGGTGTGTAACAGTGTGTAACAGTGTGGTGTGTAACAGTGTGGTGTGTAACGGTGTGTAACAGTGTGGTGTGTAACGTGTGTGTAACGGTGTGTAACGGTGTGGTGTGTAACGGTGTAACGGTGTGGTGTGTAACGGTGTGTAACGGTGTGGTGTGTAACAGTGTGGAACAGTGTGGTGTGTAACAGTGTGTAACAGTGTGGTGTGTAACAGTGTGTAACAGTGTGGTGTGTAACGGTGTGTAACAGTGTGGTGTGTAACGGTGTGTAACAGTGTGGTGTGTAACGGTGTGTAACAGTGTGGTGTGTAACGGTGTGTAACAGTGTGGTGTGTAACGGTGTGGTGTGTAACAGTGTGGTGTGTAACAGTGTGGTGTGTAACGTGTGTAACAGTGTGGTGTGTAACGGTGTGTAACGGTGTGTAACGGTGTGGTGTGTAACGGTGTGTAACGGTGTGGTGTGTAACAGTGTGTAACGGTGTGGTGTAAACGGTGTGTAACGGTGTACAACAGTGTGGTGTGTAACGGTGTGTAACAACAGGTGTGTAACAGTGTACAACAGTGTGTTGTGTAACAGTGTGTTGTGTAACAGTGTGTTGTGTAACAGTGTGTTGTGTAACAGTGTGTAACAGTGTGTTGTGTAACAGTGTGTAACAGTGTGTTGTGTAACAGTGTGTAACAGTGTGTTGTGTAACAGTGTGTAACAGTGTGTTGTGTAACAGTGTGTAACAGTGTGTTGTGTAACAGTGTGTAACAGTGTGTAGTGTGCAACAGTGTGTAGTGTGCAACAGTGTGTAGTGTGCAACAGTGTGTAGTGTGCAACAGTGTGTAGTGTGCAACAGTGTAGTGTGCAACAGTGTGTTGTGTAGTGTGCAACAGTGTGTGTGTAGTGTGCAACAGTGTGTTGTGTAGTGTGCAACAGTGTGTGTGTAGTGTGCAACAGTGTGTTGTGTAGTGTGCAACAGTGTGTTGTGTAGTGTGCAACAGTGTGTTGTGTAGTGTGCAACAGTGTAGTTGTTGTGTAGTGTGCAACAGTGTTGTGTAGTGTGCAACAGTGTGTTGTGTAGTGTGCAACAGTGTGTTGTGTAGTGTGCAACAGTGTGTTGTGTAGTGTGCAACAGTGTGTTGTGTAGTGTGCAACAGTGTGTTGTGTAGTGTGCAACAGTGTGTTGTGTAGTGTGCAACAGTGTGTTGTGTAGTGTGCAACAGTGTGTTGTGTAGTGTGCAACAGTGTGTTGTGTAGTGTGCAACAGTGTGTTGTGTAGTGTGCAACAGTGTGTTGTGTAGTGTGCAACAGTGTGTTGTGTGCAACAGTGTGTAGTGTAGTGTGCAACAGTGTGTAGTGTAGTGTGCAACAGTGTGTTGTGTGCAACAGTGTGTAGTGTAGTGTGCAACAGTGTGTAGTGTGCAACAGTGTGTAGTGTGCAACTGTGTAGTGTGCAACTGTGTAGTGTGCAACAGTGTAGTGTGTATTGTACAACAGTGTAGTGTGTATTGTACAACAGTGTAGTGTACATTGTACAACAGTGTAGTGTACAACAGTGTAGTGTGTATTGTACAACAGTGTAGTGTACAACAGTGTAGTGTGTAGTGTACAACAGTGTAGTGTGTATTGTAGAACAGTGTGTATTAGAGGTCAACAGATTATGATTTTAACGTGATACGGATTAGTGTAGTGTGTAGTGTACAACAGTGTATAGTGTACAACAGTGTGTTGTGTAGTGTACAACAGTGTGTAGTGTACAACAGTGTAGTGTGTATTGTAGAACAGTGTGTATTAGAGGTACAACAGTGTATGATTTTAACGTGTACGGATTAGTGTAGTGTGTAGTGTACAACAGTGTAGTGTGTAGTGTACAACAGTGTAGTGTACAACAGTGTAGTGTGTAGTGTACAACAGTGTAGTGTACAACAGTGTAGTGTACAACAGTGTAGTGTACAACAGTGTAGTGTACAACAGTGTAGTGTACAACAGTGTAGTGTGTAGTGTACAACAGTGTAGTGTGTAGTGTACAACAGTGTAGTGTGTAGTGTACAACAGTGTAGTGTGTAGTGTACAACAGTGTAGTGTGTAGTGTACAACAGTGTAGTGTGTAGTGTACAACAGTGTGTAGTGTACAACAGTGTAGTGTGTAGTGTACAACAGTGTAGTGTGTAGTGTGTAGTGTACAACAGTGTAGTGTGTAGTGTACAACAGTGTAGTGTGTAGTGTACAACAGTGTAGTGTACAACAGTGTAGTGTACAACAGTGTAGTGTACAACAGTGTAGTGTGTAACAGTGTAGTGTAGTGTACAACAGTGTAGTGTACAACAGTGTAGTGTACAACAGTGTAGTGTACAACAGTGTAGTAACAACAGTGTAGTGTACAACAGTGTAGTGTACAACAGTGTAGTGTACAACAGTGTAGTGTAAACAGTGTAGTGTACAACAGTGTGTTGTGTAAACAGTGTAGTGTACAACAGTGTGTGTACAACAGTGTAGTGTGTAGTGTACAACAGTGTAGTGTGTAGTGTGTACAACAGTGTAGTGTGTAGTGTGTAGTGTACAACAGTGTGTTGTGTAGTGTGCAACAGTGTAGTGTACAACAGTGTAGTGTGTAGTTTAACGCCGATACGGATTATTACAGGACCAAAAAAAGTCTATGCGGATTAATCTACTGTATTTAATTTTTTAAATATTTATAATAATGACAAATACAACAATACGGAACGCACAATGAACACTATTTTAACTTAATATAATAAATAATATCTATTTAGTCTCGAATAAATAATGAAACGTTCCATTTGGTTTTAAATAATGCGAGAAGAAAGTAAAAGTGCAATATGTGCCATTTAAAATTAAAATAAAAAAGCTAACGTTTAAGTTTCTAGCTCGGAACATGAGAATATATGAAAGCTGGTGGTTCAATATTCCCAGTTCTTCAATATTCCCAGTTAAGAAGTTTTAGGTTGTAGTTATTATAGGAATTATGACGCGTCGACTGTTTCTCTCTATACCATTTTGTATTTCATATACAGTTAAACTCAGAAGTTTACATACACCTTAGCCAAATACGTTTAACAGTTTCTGACATTTAATCCTAGTATAAATTCCCTGTTTTAGGTCTGTTATGATCACCACTTTATTTTAAGAATGTGAAATGTCAGAATAATAGTAGAGAATGATTTATTCCACGTTAATTTCGTTAATCACATTCCCAGTGGGTCAGAAGTTTACATGCATTCAATTAGTATTTGGTAGCATTGACTTTTTAAATGCTTTAACTTGGGTCAAATGTTTTGGGTAGCCTTACACAAGCTTCCCACAATAAGTTGGGTGAATTTTGGCCCACTCCAATTAACAGGCACCACATTGATTATATGCAACGCAGGACAAGCTAGTTAACTACACCATGGTTAATTACAAGGTTAACAAGTGATTATGTGAAGATTGATTGTTTTTTAATTTTTTTTTTATAAGATAAGTTTATTGCTAGCTAGCAACTTACCTTGGCTCCTTGCTGCACTCGCGTAACAGGTGGCCAGCCTGTCACGCAGTCTACTCATGGAATGCAATGTAATCGGCCATAATCGGTGTCCAAAAATGCCGATTACCGATTGTTATGAAAACTTGAAATCGCCCCTAATTTTTTAAAATATATTTTTTTACATTTTACCTTCATTTAACTAGGCAAGTCAGTTAAGAACAAATTTTTATTTTCAATGACGGTTCAGGGGCAGAATGACAGATTTGTACCTTGTCAGCTCAGGGGTTTGAACTTGCAACCTTCCGGTTACTAGTCCAACGCTCTAACCACTAGGCTACCCTGCCGCCCCAAATTAATCAGCAATGCCGGTCAACCTCTAGTGTATCGTATCCTACAGTTTACTATGGAATTAATTTACACTCTGTTCACCCTCCACGTCTCCTGAGGAACATTAGCTCTGTTTAAGCTGTTCAGCACAGAGACCGTGGTGACCACCTGGTAACCAAAGGAAATCATTTGACAAGTGTCGTGTTGTGCCTGGAATCTGCTGTGCGTTTGTTACTTTCCAGGACTACAAGAGTATTGAGAATGAGATGCTCAACATACTATTGAGTATGTTGCAGCTGTTGATGATATAATATGATATTAGATCTAGTCTCTGATGGCTCTCTGCTCTCCTCTCTGTGTGCAGGAATGGGACCATATGACCTCCTGGCTAGGCAGATGGTCATGGATCTTAACTCTGTGGTCGTGTCTGTAGAGTGAGTATATCTTTGCTGTGTATCTGACATACAGCCGGTGTTATGATATACATCTTATCTGTACACACACACAGGAATTTATCAGCAACAGGTTGCTGTGAAAGCTCAGATAGGCCCACGATAAACATCTGCTTGTTTATACTTGGTAAAATTGTGAAAAGGCAGCTCTCGTTTGATTTGGGAGACATAAATACACACACTACCTTTTCGCCATCTCTCTACTTCTCTCTCTCCGCTGTGTCTCGCTCTCCCCTCGCTCTCCCTCGCTCCGGTCCCTCGCTCTCCCTCGCTCCGGTCCCCTCGCTCCCCCTCGCTCCGGTCCCCTCGCTCCCCCTCGCTCTCGCTCCGGTCCCTCTCGCTCCGGTCCCTCTCGCTCCGGTCCCTCTCCTCTCCATTCCGCTCAGCTCCCCTCGGGCTCTCCCTCGCTCCGCTCGCTCTCGCCCCTCTTCCCCTCGCTCTCCCTCGGCTCGCACCCCTCGCCCCGCTCCCCTCGCTCCTCTCGCTCTCGCTCCCCTCTGATTCCCTAACCCTACATCAATAGGAGTGGCTCCCTCTCGCTCGCTCCGGTCCCCTCGGTCCCCTCGCTCTCCCTCGCTCCGGTCCCCTCGCTCTCCCTCGCTCCGGTCCCCTCGCTCTCCCTCGCTCCGGTCCCCTCGCTCCCCCTCGCTCCGGTCCCCGCTCCCCTCGCTCCGGTCCCTCGCTCCGCTCCCTCTCGCTCCGCTCCCCTCGCTCCCCCTCGCTCCCTCCCTCGCTCCCTCTCGCTCCGCTCCCTCTCGTTCCGCTCCCCTCGCTCCCTCTCGTTCCGCTCCCCTCGCTCCCTCTCGTTCCGCTCCCCTCGCTCCCTCTCGTTCCGCTCCCGTCGCTCCCTCTCGTTCCGCTCCCCTCGCTCCCTCTCGTTCCGCTCCCCTCGCTCCCCTCCGCTCCGCTCCCTCTCGTTCCGCTCCCTCTCGTTCCGCTCCCCTCGCTCCCTCTCGTTCCGCTCCCCTCGCTCCCTCTCGTTCCCCTCGCTCCCTCTCGTTCCGCTCCCTCTCCGCTCCCTCTCGTTCCGCTCCCCTCGCTCCCTCTCGTTCCGCTCCCTCTCGCTCCGCTCGCTCCCTCTCGCTCCGCTCCCTCTCGCTCCGCTCCCTCTCGCTCCGCTCCCTCTCACTCCCCTCCCTCTCGCTCCCTCTCGCCCCGCTCCCTCTCGCTCTGTCTTGTTACCAGTAATAGTAATAAGCGGCTGGTTGAGAGAGTGAATTGGCTCTCCCTTAATCACAAAATTGGATTCCTTCCCGCTAAATTCCTGTGTGTGTGTACAGTAGTACTAAGGGTGAGAGTGTGTGCAGTCTGCCAGCCAAATTCCTGTCAACATTCCAATGCTAAAATGTTTTATTCTCTAAACTGCTTCATGTGTTCATGGGCTGAATTATGACTTTATTATACAGTGTCATTATGACTTGTCTTTTATCTCCACACCATCTAATGAAAAGCAATGCTCTTGTATCAGCTAGCCTTTGGTCCTACACAGTAGATAGATTATACAGGATGAGGAGGTTGTTCTAATGTCCATTGCTCGTGTTTCTTGGCCCAAGCAAGTCTCTTCTTATTGGTGTCTTTTCTGTAGGGGGTTCTTTGCAGCAATTTGACCATGAAGGCCTGGTTCACACAGTCTCCTCTGAACAGTTGATGTTGAGATGTATCTGTTACTTGAACTCTGAAGCATTTATTTGGGCTGCAATTTCTGAGGCTGGTAACTGTACTGAACTTTTCCTAACCATGGGTCTTCCTTTCCTGTGGCGGCCCTCATGAGCGTCAGTTTTATCATAGTGCTTGATGGCTTTTGCGACTGCACTTGAAGAAACTTTAAAAGTTCTTGAAGTTTTCCAAATTGTCTGACCTTCCTGTCTTAAAGTAATGATGGACTGTCATTTATCTGCTTATTTGAGTTGTTCTTGCCATAATACAGGCTTGGTCTTTTACCAAATAGACCATCTTCTGTATACCACCCCTACCTCGTCACAACACAACTGATTGGCTCAAACGCATTAAGAAGGAAAGAAATTACCAATTTCCCTTTCAACATGGCACACCTGTTAATTTAGATGCATTCCAGGTAACTACCTCATGAAGCTGGTTGAGAGAATGCCAAGTGCGTGCAAAGCTGTCTTCAAGGCAAAGGGTGGCTACTTTGAAGAATCTCAAATATGAAATATATTTTGATTTGTTAAACACTTTTTTTGGTTACTACATGATTCCATATGTGTTATTTCATAGTTTTTTTGTCTTCACTATTATTCTACAATGTAGAAAATAGTAGAAATAAACCCCTGAATGAGCAGGTGTTCTACACTACTTTTGACCGGTAGTGTACCTCAGCTGGTACACAAACGTGTTTCCCAGGTGAGATGACCTGAATTCTATCTAACCCCTGTTTCTTCCCAGGTACCGCCTGGCCCCCGCGCACCATTTCCCCGTCCCCTATGAGGACGTGTACCGGGCGGTGAAGCACTTCCTCCAGAGGGGGGTCCTGGCCCAGTACTCTGTAGACCCAGGACGCATCGCTGTATCTGGGGACAGTGCCGGGGGGAACCTGGCTGCTGCCGTGTCCCAGCAGGTTAGCTGTGTGTGTTAAAAAGCAGTATTATCTATCCACTGTTTTGATCTCTAATTAGCTGAGATTAGGAGGAGCCATCCAAGGCTGCAGTACAGTACAGACCACTAGTTCTAATGGTCCTGTGTGTGTCTCCAGCTGCAGCAGGATCCAGAACAGCAGTTGCAGCTGAAGGTCCAGGCCCTGCTCTACCCTGTGCTGCAGGCTCTGGACCTCAATACCCCGTCCTACCAGCAGAACCATAACATGCCTATCCTGCCCCGTACGCTAATGGTGCGCTTCTGGAGCGAGTACTTCACCAGCGACAAGACCTTCTTCAGGGCCATGATGACCAACACTCACAACAGCCCAGAGTCCGCTGCTCTGCTCAAATTCGTCAACTGGAGTGCCTTCCTGCCAGAGTCCTATCGGGGCAAGTACAACTACAGCGCTCCGGTCGTGGCGTTGTCGGCTGGAGGGGCGGGGTCGGACGGGCCATCGCGCTCCATCGCTGACCCCCGGGCCTCGCCCCTGCTGGTCCCGGATGCCGTTCTACGCTCGCTACCGAAGGCCTACGTTCTGACGTGTGAGTACGACGTGCTGAGGGACGACGGGGTGATGTATGCCGCGCGCCTGCGTCGCGCCGGAGTCGAGGTAACTCACGAACACTACGCCGGAGGTTTCCATGGCGCCCTCATGTTCACCATGTGGCCAACCGACTTCCTGATTGGACGCACGATGACGGAAAACTTAATCAGATGGCTGCAGCATAACTTGTAGAAAACAGGAAAAAATAGTTATGGTGTTTCAATGTTCATTCCTGTTTCCCATAGCAACCCTGCACCCCTTATGTGCTACTGTACTTTATGTTTTGTCTCTTTGGTTGTTTTTACTCATCTATTTTTTTATTTTTTTTTAACAAACTAAAGCACTGTCTGTTTGTAAATCAAAAGGGCACCTACTAAGGGTTTTTGCACTCTGATACTACATCCCCTACATCCCCACAACAATACCAGATGCCAGTCAAAAACTGGTTAGCCTGGATTTTCTAATCACCAAGGAAACCAATGAGGCAGAACATGAGGCACACAACTGATGCCAGATACAAGATGTTTGATGAAGCCAAGTGTTGTACATTTTACGTTGGACATCTGGTTCTGCAGCTGAATTCACTATAATAATAGCCTGAGTGTTCTATTAGCAGAGTCCCTACGGTCACGGGGAGAAAGACGAGGACGAATGGTAGTTTGGTGTTGTCTTTTTAGAATTGAGTGGGTATGGATATATTGTTTGTCGAGGACCAGTCCAGATTACTAGGGAGGAACATTGTTGTCTTCTCGAATTCTTCTCATCCCCTAAAGGCCTGTTAGGCTCAGTGATCATGTGAGGTGTACTGAGCTTGTTGTCTTCCCACCTTTCTGTCTCAAACTGCTGGCCCTGTGACATGGAAGGACCAACACGAGGGAAAAGGGGAAGGACAAGGGGTTAAGGAAACCCCCCTACAGCATGTCAGGCTTGAGGTATTTTTGTAGTCTGAGCATGTAGCTGTTATTGAGGTTGAACAGAGCTGCAGTCAGTTGAAAGTAGTAGCTTAGAGCTAATGGTCTCCCTATCGGTTCCCCAGCTGACACTCCTCCTGTAACAGAAAAATCTTGTTAGGGGGGAAACGAAGCTCCGTGTTCTTTATCATTGGATGAATCAGACTTGATGACTTGCACACATAATATAGACATCTAATCTGAGATACTATTTTGTTTTGCTTCAGTATTCACCTTACATATCCTTGTAAATATCATGACTGTCACGTGTAGTGTTTTTTTCATGTGAAATACAGAGAATTGAATAAAATGACCTCACCTGATGGTCTGCTTCCCATGCTATCTCCATAGACAAACATTGGCAGTAGAATGGCCTGTACTGAAGAGCTCAGTGACTTTCAACGTGGCACCTTTCTGAATCAGTTAAAACCCAAACCAAACTAGTTGTTTGTAAGAGACGGCGAGAGGTATGGAAAGAGAGGAAGCAAAAGTCAAGAAAAATACACAACATTACTTTAGAAGGACTGCATGCTAACATAAGGCTGCCAAGCTTGATACAGCTTCAATTAGCACTGACGTGTCAAATGAGAGGTGTCAAAGCCCTTTAGCCCAACAATGGCAGGAGAGTCAAATAGTCTACTCCAACCAAATGGAGAGGCCTTAGAAGCTCCCTCCCGCTGTTCAGAGGTAATTAAAATACAGTACCCTGTGCATGTAAAGAATGATAAGTCAAGAAAAGATTACAAAATGAAGCTCCTTATGGAAAATCAAGAGACACTTTTTGCTGACTATCACAAAAACATCAGCAACCTTCCACACAAACCATCCCCTAGCATGGCACAGTGCTATATTAGCACACTACCCCTTTGTTACGAGAGAGGGGTGTTAAAACTTCTTGATACACCCATTCCTTTAGCGGGATAATTTTCATCAACACCCGCTGAATTGCAGCGCCCCAAATTAAATTACTAAAAATATTGAATTTTCATGAAATCACAAGTGCAATATAGCAAAACACAGTCTAGCTTGTTGTTAATGGAGGCAAGGCATCCAATGGAACAGAGAACTTTCAGGAAAAACAGCACTTCCTGGTTTGATTTTCCTCATGTTATCGCCTGCAATATCAGTTCTGTTATACTCACAGACAATATTTTGACAGTTTGGAAACGTTAGTGTTTTCTATCCTAATCTGACAATTATATGCATATTCTAGTTTCTGGGCCTGAGAAATAGGCAGGTTCAAATGGGTATGTTTTTTTTTTGCCAAAAACGAAAATCCTGCCCCCTACACTCAAGAAGTTAAATTAACAAGGGGTGGAAACTCAGGATACTTGACGAGGACTCTGAGTCAGCTAATATACATATCTATAAGTCTGGCACAGTAAAGGTACAGGGTAACTCCAAACAGTTTCAGCTGGACTTTCACCTAATCAAAAAATTAGCCTAGCAGGAGAAGCTCTTCCTTGAGAAAGATACCCCGAGCGGGTCAGACCAGACCTCTTCATTACATAACCCCACAGACGAGCCACCCCCAGCAGAAAATCAACCTCCAAGCACAGATTACTACCCTCTCATTGAAATGAAGGATACATTTACCCAGCTGGAGGTAAGGCAGGTGGAGCTGGAACAGCAGGTGATTACACTCCAGTCAGCACAGACCCAGACAACAGTCCAGCACAACAACACCCCCTTAACCAGAGCTGGAGGTGGAGAGAGACATATCTACAATCTGGACAGTGGTGACACAACTTCAACAGGAGAAAGAGCAGGACAGAGCACTAGAGGAGAGGATCAGATTGCTGGAGGAGAGGCTGAGGGGATGGCGTGTGACCGAGAACAACCCACTAGAGAGGTGGCCACCCCCGCAGAGAAGCCAGCAGAACAGCTCACAAGTGCAATATAAGAAAACACAGCTTAGCCTTTTGTTAATCCACCTGTCGTGTCAGATTTTGAAATGATGTTTTACAGCGAAAGCAATCCAAGCGTTTGTGTAAGTTTATCGATCGCACGATAAAACATTCATGAAGCTGCCAGTTGAGTACTTGCGAGGAGTCTGTTTCTCTAAGTAGACACTCTAATGTACCTGTCCCCTTTCTCAGTTGTGCACCGGGGCCTCCCACTCCTCTTTCTATTCTGGTTAGAGCCAGTTTGCATTGTTCTGTGAAGGGAGTAGGTTCCAGCTACAACAGTCATTTACAACAATAACAGTGTCTACACTGTATTTCTGATCAATTTTATATTATTTTAATGGACAAAGAAAATGTTTTTTTTCTTTAAAAAACAGGGACATTTCTAAGTGACCCCATACTGTATGTACTAGGCGTGTCAGAGGAAGGCCCAAAACTCCAAAACCCCCAAGACTCCAGTCACCCTAGTCAAAGACTGTTTTGGCAAGCGGTATCGGAGCGTCAAGTCTAGGACCAAAAGACTCCTTAACAGTAGGAAAACACAACTGTTAGTTCCCTTCCTCTTTTTCTTTTATTGTTGATGTTGTGACCAGAGTGAACCATGACCTGATGGTGAACTATGACCTTGAGGAGGAGTTGACCAAGAAGATGGTGGAAGGTCCACTGAGACCACCTTCAGGGCCAAGGAGACTTGTGACATACAGCAGACAGTGTGGGAACGGTTTTCAAACCTCTCCTCGGGGACCCCCAGATGTTTCACAGTTTTGTTGTATCCCTGAACTGGCTCACCTGATTACTAGTATCCCTGAACTGGCTCACCTGATTACTAGTATCCCTGAACTGGCTCACCTGATTACTAGTATCCCTGAACTGGCTCACCTTATTACTAGTATCCCTGAACTGGCTCACCTTATTACTAGTATCCCTGAACTGGCTCACCTGATTACTAGTATCCCTGAACTGGCTCACCTGATTACTAATATCCCTGAACTGGCTCACCTGATTACTAATATCCCTGAACTGGCTCACCTGATTACTAATATCCTCACCTGATTACTAATATCCCTGAACTGGCTCACCTGATTACTAATATCCCTGGACTGGCTCACCTGATTATGAATATCCCTGAACTGGCTCACCTGATTTACTAATATCCCTGAACTGGCTCACCTGATTACTAGTATCCCTGGACTAGCTCACCTGATTACTAATATCCCTGGACTAGCTCACCTGATTACTAATATCCCTGGACTGGCTCACCTGATTACTAATATCCCTGGACTGGCTCACCTGATTACTAATATCCCTGAACTGGCTCACCTGATTACTGAATATCCCTGGCTCACCTGATTACTAATATCCCTGGACTGGCTCACCTGATTACTAATATCCCTGGACTGGCTCACCTGATTACTAATATCCCTGGACTGGCTCACCTGATTACTAATATCCCTGGACTGGCTCACCTGATTACTAATATCCCTGGACTGGCTCACCTGATTACTAATATCCCTGGACTGGCTCACCTGATTACTAATATCCCTGAACTGGCTCACCTGATTACTAATATCCCTGAACTGGCTCACCTGATTACTAATATCCCTGAACTGGCTCACCTGATTACTAATATCCCTGAACCTGGACTCACCTGATTACTAATATCCCTGGGCTCACCTGATTACTAATATCCCTGGACTGGCTCACCTGATTACTAATATCCCTGAACTGGCTCACCTGATTACTAATATCCCTGAACTGGCTCACCTGATTACTAATATCCCTGAACTGGCTCACCTGATTACTAATATCCCTGGACTGGCTCACCTGATTACTATTCAAGGTCGTGATAATTAGTTGACAAGTTGAATCAGGTGTGGTACAGTAGCTCAGGAATAGTTAAAATGCATGGAACGACCGAGTGTCCCTGAGGAGAGGTTTTGAAAAGCCCCCACTGGGTTAGGAGATGAAGTCCACGTCAGCGCCCATAGTTCTAACAGAGAGGATACCTGGTGGGTTGCGTCTCACTCTCCATTCAATGGCTTTGATCATAGATCTGCACTGCTCGACCATCAGCCACAACCGACACACTAACTGAACTCAACAACACCACAGGAGTTCATCCTTCCAACCTTCTGTAGATGGAATATTATTATTTTAAGCAAAATTATGATCGGACACATTGTTGTGAATGAAGATATATATATATTTTTTCACAGCACTGAGGGAGTATATTGGTACGGTTCTGTAACAGGCGGTTGTGTTGTTGGCAGGGCTGAGTGTGAATGTGTCAAGGGGTCAGCACACATTCACAGAACATCATGATGCATTGAGATGGCCCAAGTGGTGAAGGATCAAACGCGGAGGGTGTGTCATTTTTTTTCTTCATCCATCTAGAATTTATTTGAATTTAAAGATTAACCACAGCATAAATTCAAATCAATCCAATACTCCACGATAACAGTACCAACGACGAGCCAAAATAATGCTTCTCAATCTTCTAAACAAGCTTTTCTTTTATTGTTATTTGTGAGGAGCATTTGCAACACTGTGAAAAGTATTAACAAAATTGAATTGCATTGAAAAGTCCTCATCCCAGTGAATGATGTGTTTCACTGCACCGTCATTTAGGCTGCATGGTCTCTGATGGGGAAATAGGAGCTGAAGTAAAGTAAGGAGCTGAAACCGGAAAGCTGGTAGATTTATATTACTGCTGTGGGAGAGAGATAGATGGTTTATATTACTGCTGTGGGAGAGAGAGAGATGGTTTATATTTCTGCTCTTTTATTAGCTTTCCAGAGATGATATGCCCCTCAAAACAGACAGAAGTGGAGAGATGAAAGAAACAGAGATGAAAGACTCAATAAGAGTGTGTTTGTGTACACACTCACACACACACACACACACACACACACACACAATCACACAAACACACACAAACAGACGTTATTAACGTTGCACTTAAAAATACTTGTAATCTAAAGCCTGTCTCGGACCACTGTTAGAACCATAATTGACCATAATTCTATCCTACTTAAAAGCAAAAATTAAAGCAGGAAGCTCCAGTGACGAGATCAATAAAAAAAGTAGTCAGATGAAGCAGATGCTAAGCTACAGGACTGTTTTACTAGCACTGACTGGAATATGTTCCGAGATTCCTCCGATGGTATTGAGGAGTACACCACATCAGTCATTGGCTTCATCAATAAGTGCCTTGATGACTTTGTCCCCACAGTGATCCCAACCAGAAGCCATGGATTACAGACAACATCAGCACTGGGCTAAAAGCTAGAGCTGCCGCTTTCAGGGAGTGGGACTCTAACTCGGAAGATTATAAGAAATCCCTCTAAGCCCTCCTACGAACCATCAAAAAGGCATAACGTCAATACAAGACTAAGATCTGATCTAATCGTACTACACCGGCTCTGACGCTCGCCGGATGTGGCAGGGCTTGCAAACCATTACAGACTACAAAGGGAAGCACTGGCAAGTGTCTTCACTGACATTTTCAACCTCTCCCTGTCCGACACGAGCCTACCAGACGAGCTAAACTACTTCTGTGCTCGCTTCGAGGCAAATAACACTGAAACATGCATAAGAGCACCAGCTGTTCTGGACGACTGTGTGATCACGCTCTCCGCAGCCGATGTGAGTAAGACATTTAAACAGGTCAACAATCGCAGGGCCAGACGGATTACCAGGACGTGCACTGCGAGCATGCGCTGACCAACTGGCAAGTGTCTTCACTGACATTTTCAACCTCTCCCTGTCCGAGTCTGTAATACCAACATGAATTAAGCAGACCACCATAGCGCTTGTGCCCAAGAACACTAAGTTAACCTGCCTAAAAAACTACCGACCCATAGCACTCTGGTCTGTAGCCATGAAGTGCTTCGTAAGGCTGGTCATGGCTCACATCAACACCATTATCCCAGACACCCTAGACCCACTCCAATGTGTATACTGCCCGAACAGGTCCACAGATGATCATTCTCTATTGCACTCTACACTGCCCTTTCCCACCTGGACAAAAGGAACACCTATGTAGGACCCTGGAACTAAACACCTCCCTCTGTAATTGGATCCTGGACTTCCTGATAGGCTGCCCCCAGGTGGTAAGGGTAGGTAACAACGCATCTGCCACGCTGATCCTCAACACAAGGGCCCCTCAGGGATGCGTGCTTAGTCCACTCCTGTACTCCTTGTTCACTCATGACTGCACGGCCAGGCACGACTCCAACACCATCATTAAGTTTGCCGGTGACACAACTGTGGTTGGCCTGATCAACGACGAGTCGGCCTATAGGGAGGAGGTCAGAGACCTGGCCGTGTGGCGCCAGGACAACAACCTCTTCTTCAACGTGATCAAGACAAAGGAGATGATAGTAGACGACAGGAAAAAGAGGACCGAGGACGCCCCCATTCTCATTGACGGGGCTGCAGTGGAGCAGGTTGAGAGCTTCAAGTTCCTTGGTGTCCACATCACCAATGAACTAACATAGTCCAAGCACACCAAGACAGTCGTGAGGAAGACAAAACCTATTCCCCCTCAGGAGACTGAAAATATTTGGCATGGATCCTCAGATCCTCAAAAGGTTCTACAGCTGCACCATTGAGAGCATCCTGACTGGTTGCATCACTGCCTGGTATAGCAATTGCTCAGCCTTTGACCGCAAGGCACTACAGAGGGTAGTGCGAACAGCCCAGTACATCACTGGGGCCAAGCTTCCTGCCATCCAGGACCTCTATACCAGGCGGTGTCAGAGGAAGGCCCTAAAAATTATACTCTCGCTATTGTTATTTTACTGCTGCTCTTTAATTATGCATCCTTGGTGGAGAAGGATGATCCAACAATTCACAGCTCAATGGTACTTCACTTTTCTATTGGTTTTCCCATTTCATTGTGGTTTTACTTAAGGCAGGAGTGGGGTATTGGAATAAGTGAGAGTTTAATATATTACTTTAGAGTTTACATTTCTCTGTATTTAGGAGCATGACAGAGCACACACCAATTCCATGTGTTGGCGTTTTTTGTTTTTGATTGGATAGGTAGGTGGGTGGCTCTCTCCCGTCTGCGTTTCTCTATTCAGCCAGTAGATGGTGGTGTTCCGTATTAATATTATAATTGTTACTTTTATTTCTTATTCTTATCCGTATAGTTTAAAAAAAAACTGCATAGTTGGTTAGCGGCTCGTAAGTAAACATTTCACTTTAACACCTGTTGTATTTGACACATGTGTCTTATACAATTTGATTTGAACAGCTAAGTGCTTCGTTAGAAGTTTTTTTTGCCCTTCCGAGTACTTTTTTATGCACAGGAGATCTCTCCTAAACGTAGAATCACATTGTTTATCCGTATCTACGTGACCGCCGATAACTCCAGAATTGTTACAAACAAGAAAAAGGCTAAAAATAGGCTTTAAATGGAAACCGAGATTACTGCATTAAAAGAGAAATACCTACAATATAGGCCTATATAAATGAACTGTAAATGATATTGAAAACCAATTTCACGTTCATTCAAATTAATTTTATTTTGCTATTTGGCTACTGTGTAATATTTTGCATCACTTTACGTTATAATGTGTAGCCTAACATGTGACCTCTATTTTATTTCATAGGAACGGCAGGTAGCCTAGTGGTTAGAGTGTAGAGGAGGCTGGTAGCCTAGTGGTTAGAGTGTAGAGGAGGCAGGTAGCCTAGTGGTTAGAGTGTAGAGGAGGCAGGTAGCCTAGTGGTTAGAGTGTAGAGGAGGCTGGTAGCCTAGTGGTTAGAGTGTAGAGGAGGCAGGTAACCTAGTGGTTAGAGTGTAGAGGGTTAGAGTGTAGAGGAGGCGTGGTTAGAGTGTAGGGTAGCCTAGTGGTTAGAGTGTAGAGGCTGCAGGTAGCCTAGTGGTTAGAGTGTAGAGGCGGCAGGTAGCCTAGTGGTTAGAGTGTAGAGGCTGCAGGTAGCCTAGTGGTTAGTGTAGAGGAGGCAGGTAGCCTAGTGGTTAGAGTGTAGAGGAGGCAGGTAGCCTTACTGTTGAGCCAGTAACTGAAAGGTTGTTGCATCGAATCCCCGAGCTGACAAGGTAAAAATCTGTCGTGCCCCTGACCAGGCCGTTAACCCACTGTTCCTAGACCAGTTAACCAGTTAACCCACTGTTCCTAGGCCATCATTGTAAAATAAGAATTTGTTCTTAACTGACTTGCCTAGTTAAATAAAGGTCATATAAAAAACTATTGAGCATTAGAATAAACTGCCTCAATCTTTGCAGCCGTAGGTGGTAGTATCTCTCTAGGAGCTAATCTGTCGTATATATTCTCAAATAATACTTTAGCGAACGTTCTCTCTTGGTGGCATGTTTATGAAACGCGTGTCTTCGGCCTGTTTTAAAGGAAAGATGATAAAAACACTCGTAAGACTAAATTCCATCGCTATCGGGCCAGGAAATCAACTTTTCTTGGTCTGCTGTTCAATAGCCCACGTTATGAAACACTTTTTGCTATTGGTTCAGTGCAACGGGTCATAATAACAAGTTAATAACATAACGAGGTCATGTGGTTCCTTAAGAGCATTTCGAACAAGCTGTGATCTCCACAAGTTGTGGGGTTTTAGTCTTCACAATGTCCAACGTGGGATGGATGTTCTGTTGAGTTACTTAGAAAAGCAAACAGGGTGTGTATTTCTCCTGAGAAGTTTCTGAGTTCCGTCTTATCTGATCAAAACCTCCAAACACACACACACAGACACACACAGACGCATACCCACACTCACGCACACACATGGACAAAACAACAACATTCTCAGAAGACATCTTGCATTATTGAGGGAGATATTAAACACGGCGAGGACTCTCACTAAATGGACACACGTTGTCACAGCATGGACTCTCATTCTCAAGCCATGTGTTTTATATTGTCCCAAACTGACAGTTTAAATAAAAACAGATGAAGACCACGTGTGTCACAGTTCCATAAAGAGATGCACTTGATGAGAGAGAGAGAGAGAGAATCTTGAGAGAGAGTTTGGCCTCCAAAATGAGAGCTGTGTCTTCAGGATCTGAGACTAGAGTGAGAGAGCCTCGAGACTAGACCATTGTGAGTTTGATACAGTTACCCTCCTATTTCATTGTATTGACGTGGAGAAGATGACTGAAAAGAATATGAGAGTCTGTAGACTGCTTGTCTGTCTGTCTGTCTGTGTCTGCCTGTCTAGATAAAGAGAGAGCACTTCCGGTTGTTGTACTTCTCCCCATCTTCTGGTTGTCTTCCCTTTCTTTTTGCATTTTGTTTGTTTGTGTGTGTGTGTGTGTGTGTGTGTGTGTGTGTGTGTGTGTGTGTGTGTGTGTGTGTGTGTGTGTGTGTGTGTGTGTGTGTGTGTGTGTGTGTGTGTGTGTGTGTGTGTGTGTGTGTGTGTGTGTGTGTGTGTGAGAGAGAGAGAGAGAGAGAGAGAGAGAGAGAGAGAGAGAGAGAGAGAGAGAGAGAGAGAGAGAGAGAGAGAGAGAGAGAGAGAGAGAGAGAGAGAGAGATTGTTTGTGTGTGAGTGAGTTTGTTTGTTTGTTTGTGTGTGTGTGTCCAACAGGATCTCACATTGCAGACCTTCTCCTCCTCTATCCGTCTCACCAGGCCTCTGATCTTGGTCAATAGGAGCGAACACCACCTGCCTGGTCAGGATGTATACACTGTGTACACCCTGGGGAACACAGACAGCCCTGCCCAGGGATGCCGCGATGCTATCCTCACATTTCTCATGACATGATAGGGCAAAGTACCAGAAACATGGCCACTACAGCAGAGACCACCCAGCAAAATGATGTCCCTGTGTCCTGTACCTCTTCCTTTTTTTGGCATGGAGGAGCCTGGCGATGTGGTAGGAGAAGAGCCCCATCAGAGGCAGCTGGTAGCCAGTCACTGTCAGGCTCAGGCTGTATCCCAGTGTGTAGAGGAGAGGAGAGGAGAGTTGAGGAAAGGTAAGGAAAGGAAAGGAGAGGGGAGGAAATGAAAGGAGTGGTGAAGAGAGGAGAGGAGGAGGGGAGGGGACAAGGACAGGAAAAAAGGAGAGGAGGAGAAATATACAATACATATATTATACTATTCAACGCTGAAGGTCTGTTCCTGTCTAGGAACCTTGGTCTGTTATCACTTCCTGTCTAGGAACCTTGGTCTGTTATCACTTCCTGTCTAGGAACCTTGGTCTGTTATCACTTCCTGTCTAGGAACCTTGGTCTGTTATAACTTTCTGTCTAGGAACCTTGGTCTGTTATCACTTCCTGTCTAGGAACCTTGGTCTGTTATCACTTCCTGTCTAGGAACCTTGGTCTGTTATCACTTCCTGTCTAGGAACCTTGGTCTGTTATCACTTTCTGTCTAGGAACCTTGGTCTGTTATCACTTCCTGTCTAGGAACCTTGGTCTGTTATAACTTTCTGTCTAGGAACCTTGGTCTGTTATCACTTCCTGTCTAGGAACCTTGGTCTGTTATCACTTTCTGTCTAGGAACCTTGGTCTGTTATCACTTCCTGTTTAGGAACCTTGGTCTGTTATCACTTCCTGTCTAGAAACCTTGGTCTGTTATCACTTCCTGTCTAGGATCCTTGGTCTGTTATCACTTCCTGTTGGATTGACTGTTGTGATTTTTCCTTGTCATCCTTAATCAAGTTTTTCTTGAAACGGACCAATCGAGCTTCCCAGGAAAATGTTGACCGAGGTAACAACAGTAACCAAGGGGTGTGTGGCATAGCAAAGGATGAATTGCAGAACATACATGTATTAGCTTGTCCGATGCAACAGTGTCTAATTACATTGTCTCTCTGTCTGCAATGAACTCCTGTTGGCCAATATGGAGAAATGAGCAACAAAGTGTAGTAGCTGTTTGTGTATAGGCTATTCTTGTGTTGCACAACAGTGCTCTCTGGTGGCAGGACACAGAAGATACCATGAAGATGTACACTAAGTATACCAAACATTAAGAACACCTTCCTAATATTGAGTTGCCCTCAGAATAGCCTCAGTTCGTCGGGGCATGGACTATACAAGGTGTCTAAAGCGTTTCACAGGGACGCTGGCTAATGTTGACTCCCATGCTTCCCACAGACGTGTCAAGTTGGCTGGATGTCCTTTGGGTGGTGGACCATTCTTGATACACACGGGAAACTGTTGAGCGTGAAAGACCCAGCAGCGTTGCAGTTCTTGACCCACTCAAACCGGTGCACCTACTACCATGCCCATTCAATTGTCTAAAAGGCTTAAAAATGATTATTTAATCTGTCTCCTCCCCTTCATCTACACTACTACTTCTACTGCATTATACTGTAACTTGTGTATCTCATAGGAAGGTGGAGAACAATGAGGTCATGTAAGCAGAGCAGACACTAGTAAACAGTAAGGGGTTACTCTAACATGCACAGTGTTTAAAGCTGGTGGTCAACTCTAAAAAGTGATGTAATTTAGCTTTTTGATTTTTGAATTTTAGCACCTCTTTAGGTATAATTTTTTTTTTTAAATGATTGAAAAAAGTATTGAATTTGGCCCTTGAATTTGCACAAATATGATAACATATAAATGGGTAACTTTAAATCTTTAGCCTATAGCCTACAGAAAGATACCCATTGAATAATGGTAATAAAGATATTCCAAAAATAGATCAGAAGGAATAAGGGTTTGAAGTGTCTGTCCTAAGGAAATATTTTAGTTTTTTTTCCGACACCAATTTAACCCCTTCGATTAATTTGCACAAAACTACCTCCGTACATCCATTTGTTTGTTTACCACCAGACGAGTCCCGTGGGTTCGTGGAGCAAAACGGAGAACAGCCAAATCGTTACAGACGTTTTCGTGAGACCAATTTTTGTAATGTCTGACAAACACCTCTGGTAGCTCTGCCACCTTCCACTGCTGATGACTGGCTCTGCCACCTTCCGATTGGCTCTGCCACCTTCCACCACAGATGACTGGCTCTGCCACCTTTCACCACAGATGACTGGCTCTGCCACCTTCCACCACAGATGACTGGCTCTGCCACCTTCCACCACATGTGACTGGCTCTGCCCCCTTCCACCACAGATGACTGGCTCTATCACCTTCCACCACAGATGACTGGCTCTGCCACCTTCCACTGCAGATGACTGGCTCTGCCACCTTCCACTACAGATAACTGGCTCTGCCACCGTCCGATTGGCTCTGCCACCTTCCACCACAGATGACTGGCTCTGCCACCTTCCACCACAGTTAACTGGCTCTGCCACCTTCCACCACAGATGACTGGCTCTACCACCTTCCACCACAGATGACTGGCTCTGCCACCTTCCACCACAGATGACTGGCTCTGCCACCTTCCACAGCAGATGACTGGCTCTGCCACCTTCCACCACAGATGACTGTCTCTGCCACCTTCCGACTGGCTCTGCCACCTTCCACCACAGATGACTGGCTCTGCCACCTTCCACTGCAGATGACTGGCTCTGCCACCTTCCACCACAGATGACTGGCTCTGCCACCTTCCACCACAGATGACTGGCTCTGCCACCTTCCACCACAGATGACTGGCTCTGCCACCTTCCACCACAGATGACTGGCTCTGCCACCTTCCACCACAGATGACTGGCTCTGCCACCTTCCACCACAGATGACTGGCTCTGCCACCTTCCACCACAGATGACTGGCTCTGCCACCTTCCACCACAGATGACTGGCTCTGCCACCTTCCACCACAGATGACTGGCTCTGCCACCTTCCACCACAGGTGACTGGCTCTGCCACCTTCCGACTGCAGATGACTGGCTCTGCCACCTTCCACCACAGGTGACTGGCTCTGCCACCTTCCACTGCAGATGACTGGCTCTGCCACCTTCCACTGCAGATGACTGGCTCTGCCACCTTCCGACTGGAGTGACGGACTCCATCCTAGCTGGATGGGTGCTCGCATCTAATCTATGAACATTGTTATGATTTTTATGAATAATGACTTAATGATGTATACATTTAACGTAGAACTATAACTAACAGAATTCTACCCTGTCTTTCTATAATGATAAATAATGTTTGTTCATGAGAAAGGAATGTATGTGTGTGTGAGGGGCATTAACCTATGTTTGAACCGACCCGGCTGTAACTCTGGGGAAGATAAGACAAGGAGAGCCCCCCCAGAGCTCTCGTATCTGGGTGAGACTGGAACTGTCAGCTGAGTGGTGATAAACTATGGTGAGACTTCATGAGAATATCCAAAGGTTGGTGTGTATGTATGTGTGTAGGGTAAGAGAACGTTATAAAGGGAACATCTTTGTATATGCACAGCAGAGCTCTCATAAATAAACCATGCTGACTATTGTAGACTGGCCTCTGTCTGTTTCATTTCAATAAGAACCTTACAATTCTTAGTAACAGACAGAGTAGTTTAAGTGAAGTTCAGTTTATGAACATTGAGAACAAAATTATCATGACAACATAGACAAGGCTCTAACTCCTCTAGCTCCACAATGAGATAGGGTGCAGGCCAGAGGCAGCAGGCTGTTAGCCAGCCTGCCAGCATAGTGGAGTCTGCCACTAACACAGTCAGTGTAGTCAGCTCAGCTATCCCCATTGAGACCGTGTCTGTGCCTCGACCTAGGTTGGGCAAAACTAAACATGGTGATGTTCGCCTTAGCAATCTCACTGGAATAAAGACCTCATCCATTCCTGTCATTATTGAAAGAGATTGTGATATCTCACATCTCAATATAGGGCTACTTAATGTTAGATCCCTCACTTCCAAGGCAGTTATCGTCAATTAACTAATCACTGATCATAATCTTGATGTGATTGGCCTGACTGAAACATGGCTTAAGCCTGATGCATTTATTGTGATAAATGAGGCCTCACCTCCTGGTTAAACTAGTGACCATAACCCCCACGCATCCCGCATAGACGGAGGTTTTGCTAACACTCACAATAGCACATTTCAATTTACAAAAACAAAAATGATTGCGTTTTCGTCTTTTGAGCTTCTAGTCATGAAAGCTATGCAGCCTACTCAATCACTTTTATAGCTACTGTTTACAGGCCTCCTGGGCCATATACACCGTTCCTCACTTAGTTCCCTGAATTCCTGTCGGACCTTGTAGTCATGGCAGATAATATTCTAATCTTTGGTGACTTTAATATTCACATGGAAAAGTCCACAGACCCACTCCGAAAGGCTTTTGGAGCCATCATCGACTCCGTGGGTTTTGTCCAACATGTCTCTGGACCTACTCACTACCACAGTCATACTCTGGACCTAGTTTTGTCCCACTGAGAGGAGAGGAGAGGACCATCAGAACTGGGACTAACATGGTACTGCCCCACTGAGAGGAGAGGACCATAGGAACTGGGACTAACATGGTACTGCCCCACTGAGAGGAGAGGACCATCAGAACTGGGACTAACATGGTACTGCCCCACTGAGAGGAGAGGACCATCAGAACTGGGACCAACATGGTACTTCCCCACTGAGTGGAGAGGACCATCATAACTGGGACTAACATGGAAAAATATTGTGGATCGAAAATTTTTTCCTCATAATCCTGGACAATCGGACCACCATTTTACTACATTTGCAACTGCAACAAATAATCTGCTCAATCCCCAACCAGGATCATCAAAAGCCGTGCTATAAATTCTCGTACAACCCAAAGATTCCTAGATGCCCTTCCAGACTCCCTCCACCTACTCAAGGACGCCAGAGTACAAAAATTGGTTAACCACCTAATTGAGGAACTAAATGTAACCTTTCGTAATACCCTAGATGCAGTCGCACCCCTATAAACAAAAAACATTGGTCATAAGAAACTAGCTCCCTGGTATACAGAAAATACCCATGCCCTGAAGCAAGCTTCCTGAACATTGGAACGGAAATGGCGCCACACCAAACTGGAAGTCTTCCGACTAGCTTGGAAAGACAGTACCGTGCAGTACCGAAGAGATCTCACTGCTGCTCGATCATCCTATTTTTACAACTTAATTGAGGAGAATAAGAACAATCCAAAATGTATGTTTGATAATGTCGCAAAGCTAACTAAAAAGCAGCATTCCACAAGAGAAGATGGCTTTCACTTCAGCAGTGATGAATGAATTTACCTCCTTGTCGAAAAGATGATGATCAATTGAAAGCAAATGACGGACTTTAAATCTGCGTATTTATCCAAAGCTCAGTTGTCCTGGGTCTGCACAACACTGCCAGGACCTAGGATCAAGGGAGACACTCAAGTTTTTTTTAAATTTTGACACATTCATGAAAATAGGCATGGCCTCTAAACATTCAAGCTATTTCAACTAAACTGCTGAAAGAGATGTTTCCTGTACTTGGCCCTCCTATGTTGAACATAATAAACGGCTCTCTATCCACCGGATGTGTACCAAACTCACTAAAAGTGGCAATAATAAAGCATCTATTGAAAAAGCCAAACCTTGACACAGAAAATATAAAAAACTATCGGCCTATATCGAATCTCCTCCTCATCTCATTTTTTTTGAAAAAGTCACTGCCTTCCTAAAGACAAACAACGAAACGCTTAATTCTGGTTTTAGACACTATCACTGAGACTGCACCCGTGAAGGAGGTAAATTACCTTTGAACTTTTTGGTGACTGGGGGGGCAGTATTGAGTAGCTTGGATGAGTAAGGCGCCCAGAGTAAACTGCCTGCTACTCAGCCATAAAAGCTAGAATATGTATATTTGGATATGTGGATAGAAAACACTCTGGCGTTTCTAAAACTGTTTGAATGATGTCTGTGAGTATAACATAACTCATATGACAGGTGAAAAACTGAGAAAAAAATCCAACCAGGAAGTGGGAAATCTGAGGTTGGTCGTTTTTCAACTGATTCCCTAATGAAGATACAGTGGGATATTGGTCATGTTGCACTTCCTAAGGCTTCCACTAGATGTCAACAGTCTTTAGAACCTAGTTTGATGCTTCTACTGTGAAGTGGGGCTGAATGAGAGGGGATTAAGCCAGGCTTCTGGCAGATTGCCACGAGCTCATGACGCGCGGTCATGTGAAAGTTACCTCGTGTTCCATTGCTTTTCTACAGACAAAGGAATTTTGGAACATTATTGAAGATTTATGTTAAAAACATCCTAAAGATTGATTCTATACTTCGCTTGACATGTTTCTACGACCTGTAATATAACTTTTTGGATTTTTCGTCCGACCTTTCGGCTGGACTTGCACGCGCGTTTGGATTTGTTTACCAAACGACCTAACAAAGGAAGCTATTTGGACATAAATTATGAACTTTATCAAACGAATCAAACATTTATTGTGGACCTGGGATTCCTGGGAGTGCATTCTGATGAAGATCATCAAAGATAAGTGAATATTTATAATGCTATTTCTGACTAATGTTGACTACGCAACATGGTGGATATCTCTTTGGCTGTTTTGGTCTCTGAGCGCCGTACTCAGATTATTGCATGTTCTGCTTTTTCCGTAAAGTAAAAAAAAAAAATCTGACACAGCGGTTGGAAAAGTTTATCTAAAGTTCCATGTATAATAGTTGTATCTTTTATCAATGTTTATTATGAGTATTTCTGTAAATTGATGTGGCTCTCTGCAAAATCACTGCATGTTTTGGAACTACTGAGCATAACACGCCAATGTAAAATGAGATTTTTGGATATAAATATGCACTTTTTCGAACAAAACATACATGTATTGTGTAACATGATGTCCTATGAGTGTGATCTTTGGCTGGAAAAATGGCTGTTTTTCTGTGTTTGCGTTTGTGGTGCTTTTGCTGTAAATTAACGATAATTTTATCTTTTAAATGGTTTAAAATACTTGTATGCTTGAGGAATTTAAATTATATATTTTTGTTGTTTTGAATTTTGGCACCCTGCACTTTCACTGGCTGTTGGCGGGGTGGGACGCTACCGTCCCGGATATGGGGGCAGTATTTCATTTTTGGATGAAAAACGTTCCCGTTTTAAACAAGATATTTTGTCACGAAAAGATCCTTGACTATGCATATAATTGCCAGCTTTGGAAAGAAGACACTCTGACGTTTCCAAAACGGCAAAGATATTGTCTGTGAGTGCCACAGAACTGATGTTACAGGCGAAACCCAGATAAAAATCCAACCAGGAAGTGCCGCATTTTTTGAAACCGCCTCATACCAATGACTCCTTATATGGCTGTGAATGAGCTACGAATGAGCTTACGTTTTCCACGCATTCCCCAAGGCATTGTGACGTCTTTTTAGACATTTCCATTGGACAATAGCTGTAAGGGACCATATTTAGCGAGTGGTCACATGGTGTCTCCCGGAGAAAATCTTGCGTAAAATACTGAGGTAGCCATTTTTCCATTTTCCAATCGCTTCTTATGAGAAACCAATTGCCTCGACGGATATATTATCGAATATATATGTTAAAAACACCTTGAGGATGGATCCTAAACAATGTTTGCCGTGTTTCTGTCGATATTATGGAGCAAATTTTGAAAAAGGTTTGGCGTTATAGTTGCAGCATTTTCCGGTCGATTTCTCCGCCAAGCATGATGAAGAAACGGGAGCTACAAAAATAAATATTTTTGGAAAAAAGGAACATTTGCTATCTAACTGGGAGTCTCCTGAGTGAAAGCATCCGAAGTTCTTCAAAGGTAAATGATTTAATTTGGTTGCTTTTCTTATTTTTGTGAAAATGTTGCCTGCTGCCAGCAGAGCCTAGCATAGCATTATGCCATGATAAGCTTACACAAATGCTTGTTGGTTGTAACGCATGTGTTGAACATCTGAGATGACAGTGTTGTTAACAAAAGGCTAAGCTGTGTCTCAATAAGCTTGTGTTTGAATATATTTATTTAATTTAATTTGCGATTTTCATAAACAGGAAAAATTGCATTATGCTAATGCGTTTGAGGCTATGTTTACGCTCCCTGATATGGCTCATCGCAAGAGGCGGCAGACCAAGGATCTGCATCTGTCCTCGTGCTCCTAGACCTTAGTGTTGCTTTTGACACCATCAATCCCCCATTCTTTTGAAGAGATTGGAAACCCAAATTGGCCTACACGGACAAGGTCTGGCCTGATTTAGATCTTATCTGTCGGAAAGATATCAGTTTGTCTCTGTGGATGGTTTGTCCTCTGACAAATCAACTGTAAGTTTGGAGTTCCTCAAGGTTCCGTTTTAGGACCACTATTGTTTTCAACATATATTTTACCTCTTGGTGGAAACATAATCTTAACTTTCACTGCTATGCGGATGACACACAGTTGTACATTTCGATGAAACATGGTGAAGCCCCAAAATTGCCCTCGCTAGAAGCCTGTGTTTCAGACATAAGTGGATGGCAGCAAATGTTTTACTTTTAAACTCGGACAAAACAGAGATGCTAGTTCTAGGTCCCAAGAAACAAAGAGATCTTCTGTTGGATCTGACAATTAATCTTGATGGTTGTACAGTTATCTCAAATAAAACTGTGAAGGACCTTGGTGTTACTCGGGACCCTGATATCGCTTTTGACTGGCTGATCTCTCTTTTGAAGGGCAGGTTTTTTCAATCTACGTAACATTGCAAAAATCTGAAACTATTTGTCCAATAATGATGCAGAAAAATTAGTCCATGCTTTTGTCACTTCTAGATTAGACTACTGCAATGCTCTACTGTCCGGCTACCCTGATGAATCACTAAATAATCTTCACTTAGTGCTAAACACGACTGATAGAATCTTGACTAGAACCAAACAATTTGATCATATTACTCCAGTGCTAGCCTCTCTACACTGGCTTCCTGTAAAGGCAAGGGCTGATTTCAAGGTTTTACTGCTAACCTACAGAGCATTACATGGGCTTGCTCCTACCTATCTCTCTGATTTGGTCCTGCCGTACATACCTACACGTACGCTACGGTCACAAGACGCAGGCCTCTTTTATTGTCCTTAGAATTTCTAAGCTAACAGGTGGAGGCAGGGCTTTCTCCTATAGAGCTCCATTTGTCTGGGATGATCTGCCTACCCATGTGAGAGATGCACACTCAGTCTCGACCTTTAAGTCTTCAGTAGGTCCTATGATTGAGTGTAGTCTAGCCCAGTGGTGTGAAGTTAAACGGAAAGGCACTGGAGTGACGAACCTCCCTTGCTGTCTCTGTCTGGCTGGTTCCCCTCTCTCCACCGGGATTCTCTGCCTCTAACCCTATTACAGGGGCTGAGTCACTGGCTTACTGGTGCTCTTCCATGCCGTCCCTAGGAGGGGTGCGTCAATTGAGTCTGTTGAGTCACTGATGTGATATTCCTGTCTGGGTTGGTGCCCCCCTCGGGTTTGTGCTGTGGGGGAGATCTTTGTGGTCTATACTCAGCCTTGTCTCAGTGTAGTAAGTTGGTGGTTTGAAGATATCCCTCTAGTGGTATGGGGCTGTGCTTTGGCAATGTGGGTGGGGTTATATCCTGCCTGTTTGGCACTGTCCAGGAGTGTCGTCGGAC
Source organism: Oncorhynchus tshawytscha (assembly GCF_018296145.1). Lineage (NCBI taxonomy): Eukaryota > Metazoa > Chordata > Actinopteri > Salmoniformes > Salmonidae > Oncorhynchus > Oncorhynchus tshawytscha. The sequence goes on along the minus strand of NC_056442.1, from coordinate 55,425,344 downwards.
TGGGCCACAGTGTCTCCCTCCCCTCCTGTCTCAGCCTCCAGTATTTATGCTGCAATAGTTTGTGTCGGAGGATAGAGTTAGTTTGTTATATCTGTAGTATTTCTCCTGTCTTATCTGGTGTCCTGTGTGAATTTAAGTATGCTCACTCTAATTCTCTCCCTCTCCCTCCCCTCCCCGGAGGACCTGAGCCTTGGGACTTTGCCTCTGGACTACCTGGCCTGAAGCCTCCTTGCTGTCCTCAGTCCACCTGGTCGTGCTGCTGCTCCAGTTACAACTGTTCTGCCTGTGGCTATGGAACCCTGACCTGTTCACCAGACGTGCTACTGTCACGACTTCAGCCAAAGTCGGTTCCTCTCCTTGTTCGAGCGGCCCTCGGCGGTCGGCATCGCCGGTCTACTATCCATTGCCGATCCACTTTTCATTTTCCATTTGTTTTGTCTTTGTTTCTACACACCTGTTTTTCATTCCCCTAATTGTTGTTCATGTATTTAATCCTCTGTTTCCCCCATGGTATTGTGCGGGATTGTTTTATGTCATGTTCTGTAATGTTGGTGACTGGTTATTTCGACGGGTACTGTTTCTTGCCCGTGTGTAAAAGTTAATGTCCGTGTGTTGTGTGTTTGGGTAAGTGCATTGTTTTACCTTGCGCCAATCATTATTCTGAGTAAAGATACGTTGCTCCCAATTCTCTGCTCTCCTGGGCCTGACTGCACACACCAGCTACACCCACCATTCTGACAGCTACCTTGTCCCAGACCTGTTGTTTTTGACTCTCTCTCTCTCTCTACCGCACCTGCTGTCTCCATCTTTGAATGCTCGGCTATGAATAGCCAGCTGACATTTGCTCCTGAAGTGCTGACCTGTTGCACCCTCTACAACCTCTGTGATTATTATTATTATTTGACCCTGCTGGTCATCTATGAACGTTTTAATGTCTTGGCCATGTACTGTTATAATGGGGCGGCAGGTGGTTAGAGTGTTGGTCCAGTAACCAAAAGGTTGCTCAATTAAATCACCGAGTGGACAAGGTAAAAATCTGTTGTTCCGCCCGAGAACAAGGAAGCTAACCCACCGTTCCTAGGGCGTCATTGTAAATAATAATGTATTCTTTTAACTGACTTGCCTAGTATAATAAATAATAATATTCTCAACCCGGCACAGACAGAAGAGGATTGGCCACCCCTCAGAGCCTGGTTCCTCTCTAGGTTTTTTCTAGGTTCCCTGCCTTTCTAGGGATTTTGTGTGAGTCTATGTTTAGGGGAAATCCCTGTGTATAAAGATACGTGGGAGGGCAAAAAAACAACTAAAGAAGCACCTAGCTGTTCAAATCAAATTCTATTCTATTCTATTAGTCACATACGCCGAATACAACAGCTTACTTACCAGCTCCTAATCAACAATACAATTTAAAAAAAATACAGATAAAAAAAATAAATAAAAGTAACAAGTAATTAAAGAGCAGCAGTAAAATAACAATAATGAGACGATATACAGGGTGGTACAGAGTCAATGTGCGGTGGCACCGGTTAGTTGAGGTGATATGTACATGTAGGTTGAGTTATTACAGTGACTATGCATAGATGACAACAACAGAAAGTAGCAGTGACTATGCATAGATGACAACAACAGAGAGTAGCAGGGGTGATGACAACAACAGAGAGGGGGGGGAGGGGTGGGGGGGGGTGGGGGGGGGTACCGGTACAGAGTCGATGTGTGGGGGCACCAGGTTAGTTGAGGTGATATGTACATGTAGGTAGAGTTATTACAGTGACTATGCATAGATGACAACAACAGAGAGTAGCAGTGACTATGCATAGATGACAACAACAGAGAGTAGCAGGGGTGTGGAGAGGGTGGGGAGGGGGTGGGGGGGTAGGGAGTCGATGGGGGGGCACCAGGTTAGTTGAGGTGATATGTACATGTAGGTAGAGTTATTACAGAGTGACGATGTGTGGGGGCAGGGGGTGGGGGGGGGTACCAGGTTAGAGTGAGGTGATTATGTACATGTAGGTAGAGTTATTACAGTGACTATGCATAGATGACAACAACAGAGAGTAGCAGTGACTATGCATAGATGACAACAACAGAGAGTAGCAGGGGTGTGGAGAGGGTGGGGAGGGGTGGGGGGTACCGGTACAGAGTCGATGTGTGGGGGCACCAGGTTAGTTGAGGTGATATGTACATGTAGGTAGAGTTATTCAAGTGGCTATGCATAGATGATAACAACAGAGAGTAGCAGGGGTGTAAAAGAGGGGGAGAGGGTGCGGGGGGGTGGCAATGAAAGTAGTCTGGGCAGCCATTTGATTAGGTGTTCAGGAGTCTTATGGCTTGGGGTGGAAGCTAATTAGAAGACTCTTGGACCTAGACTTGGAGCTCCTGTACCGCTTGCCGTGCGGTAGCAGAGAGAACAGTCTATGACTAGGGTGGCTGGAGTCTTTGACCATTTTTAGGGCCTTTCCTCTGACACTTCCTGGTATAGAGGTCCTGGATGGCAGGAAGCTTGGCCCTGGTGATGTACTGGGCCTTTCGCACTACCCTCTGTAGTGCCTTGCGGTCAGAGGCCGAGCAGTTGCCATACCAGGCAGTGATTTAACCAGTCAGGATCTGCATTGCTTGCTGTTTTAGTCTCTCTCTCTCTCTCTCTCTCAAATGCCACGGCTGGTCACTAGAAACACCTTTCAAACATTTGAAAATGTCCTGAGAACGTTGATTTAAAACATTCTTAAAAAGAGACACTATGAGACCAGGTTGCAGCACTACGCTGACTTTATAAGTGCTTCTGAGCAAGCACGCCCACACAACCACTCATGCACCCACGCCTGCCGCGTTGTGAGTACTCCCTTAATCCAGAAGAGGGCAGAATACGCCTGCTAGTTGAGTGAACTAAGACAGAGAGGGAGAACATAGTGAAATAAGACAGAGAGGGAGAATATAGTGAAGTAAGACAGGCATGACAACATCCCCTGTGCCTGCTGTGTCCACACAAAAGTTACACACAGAACCATGTGTGTGTGTGTTTGTGTGTGTGTGTGTGTGTGTGTGTGTGTGTGTGCGTGTGTGTGTGTGTGTGTGTGTGTGTGTGTGTGTAGTGTGAGTAGATGGCGGACAGAGAAAATGACATTACCATCGACTCTCCATTCCACACACACACACACACACGTCCTATCAGGACATTGTGACCTAGCGAAAGGCCAGCGACTGCCTCCTCTCCACCAGCCCTGTGTACCTTTTAAATACACACAACCCCTTTACTGCTCTAATCCCCATCTCTACCTCTCTTCCTCTCCCTCCATCATTACCCCCTCCACTTTCACACTGTCTCTCTCTCTCTCTCTCTCTCTCTCTCTCTCATCCATCCCTCTTTCTCTCTACATCCCACTCTCTATCCCTCTCTCTCATCTATCCATCTCTCCATCCCTCTCTCCATCCCTCTCTATCCATCCATCTATCCATCCCTCATCTATCCATCCCCATCCCTCTCCACACCTCTCTCTCATCTATCCATCCATCCATCCACTCTCCCTATCTATCCATCCATCCCTCTCCATCCCTCTCCATCCCTCATCTATCCATCTCTCCATCCCTCTCTCCACACCACTCTCTCATCTATCCATCTATCATCTATCATCAAACTCTAACCCTAATTGTAAACCTAAAATATAGTTTTTTACAAGTGAGGAGCAGCAAAATGTCCTCACTTCTCTGAATTTGATCTGGTTTTCCATTATTGCGAGGTCTTCTGGTAGTGACAGGTATAGTTAAATGTACTTCCACACAGGCGGTTTGGTCCGGGGCTACGAAGCATCGGGAGTCCTATGGATTCAGATGCAAAACGGTGGTATTTATATACAGGTGTAGAAGGTTAAGATAGAACCGTGAAAACCAATGACGTGTGAACGTAGAATAACCAACAGTATTCTAAACAGTGGTATTTATATGCAGATGTAGAAGGTTGGGATGGAACCGTGGATATGACGTTGATCAAATCTGACATCTACTCACACACACACACACACACACACACACACACACACACACACACACACACACACACACAGACACACACACGGCTATGTCTTACTATACTTATGAGGACTTTTTGGGGACAAACAATTGATTCCCTAACCCCAAACCCCAACCCTAAACATAATCCTAACCCTACCCCTTACCCTACCCTTCTTAACCCTATCCCTAACTCTAAACCTAACTTTAACTCCTAACCCTAACTCCTAACCTTAATCCCTAACCCTAATCCTAACCACTTAACCCTAACCCTAACTCCTAACTCCTAACCCTAACCCCTAACCCTCATCCTAACCACTTAACCCTAACCCCTAACCCTAACCCCTAACCCTAACTCCTAACCCTAACCCCTAACCCTAACTCCTAACCTTAATCCCTAACCCTAATCCTAACCATTTAACCCTAACCCTAACTCCTAACTCCTAACCCTAACCCCTAACCCTCATCCTAACCACTTAACCCTAACCCCTAACCCTAACCCCTAACCCTAACTCCTAACCCTAACCCCTAACCCCTAACCCTAACTCCTACGATACGTCAGTCCACACTAACCTCCCCTGGGAAGACATGTCAGTCCACACTAACCTCCCCTGGGAAAACATGTCAGTCCACACTAACCTCCCCTGAGACGACATGTCAGTCCACACTAACCTCTCCTGGGACTCTATACTATACGGTACTATACACACTCACAGCCATCCAACCACAAACCAATACTGTACTATACTATACTACATACACTAACAGCCATACAACAACATTATACTATAGTATACTATACTATACTGTACTACACTACTCCATTCTATACTGTGTTATGCTGGGCTATACTATACACACTAACAGGCATACCACCATTATACTGTAGTATACTATACTATACACACACAGCCATACCACCACTATACTGTGGTATACCATACTATACCACACAGACACACAACAACACCACTATACTATGCTATACTATACTGTGCAATACACACTCACAGATACCACCACAACACCATACCATACCATACTACACTATACTATCCTATGCTATACTATACCATACTATGCTATACTGTACTATACTATACTATGCTATACTATACCATATTATGCTACACTGTACTATACCATACTATACTATGCTGTACTGTACTATACTATGCTATACCATGTTATACCATACTGTACTATGCTGTACTGTACTATACTATGCTATACACACTCACAGATACAGTGACAACACTATACAATGCAATGCCATACCATGCTACACTGTACTATACCATACTATACCATACTATACTGTACTATACTATGCTATACTATGTCATGCACACTCGCAGATACAGTGACAACACTATACAATACTATACTATGCTATACTGTGCTATACTATACTACTCTATACCATACCATACTATGCTATGCTATACTGTGCTATACTATACTACTCTATACCATACCATACTATGCTATGCTATACCATACTATGCCATACACACTCACAGACACAGCGACAACTCTATACTATACCATACTATACTATGCTGTGCTATACTATACCATACCATACTTTACTGTACTATACCGTGCCATACAATGCTATGCTGTGCTATGGACTATGCTATACTATACCATACTATTCTATACTATACTATACTATACTATACCATGCTGTACTATACTATGCCATACTATACTATGCTATACAATACTATGCACACTCACAGCCATACAACCACAACACTATACTACACTATATTATGCTGTGTTTCTCACACTCACAGTCATACCAGCACTCTACTGTAGTATACTATACTGTCCTATACTATAATTTACACATTCACAGCCATACCACCACTCTACTGTAGTATACTATACTGTACTATACAATACTTCACACACTCACAGCAATGCCATCACTCTACTGTAGTATACTATACTGTACTATACTATACGTCACACACATACTATACTGTCCTATACTATACTTTACACTTTCACAGCCATACCACCACTCTACTGTAGTATACTATACTGTCCTATACTATAATTTACACACTCACAGCGATACCACCACTCTACTGTAGTATACTATACTATATTGTAATGTACTATACTATACTAAACCATACCATGCTATACCATACTATACTGTGCTATACTACACTATACCACACTATGCTATGCTATACTGCACCATTCTACATTATACTATGCTATTCTTTACAATATTGTACTATACTATACCACACTATACTATACCATACTATGCTATGCTATACTATACTGCACTATACCGTACCATGCTATACCACCCCATACTACACTGTACCACACTATACCATACTATAGTATGCAATACTCTACCTCACTGTATGACACCATCCCGCACTATACTATACTATGCTATGCCATACTATACTATACCACACTATACCACATTACGCTATACTATACTATGCCATACATACTGTAACACGCGATACTATACTGTACTATACTATACCACACTATACACTATATTTCACTATGTTATACCATGCTATACCACACTATACCGTGCTATACTATGCCATACTATATTAAGCTATACTACACTATACCACACTATACTACACTATGCCGCACGGTACTATGCTGCACTATACTATGCCATAACACGCTATACTACACCATAATATACTATACTGTGCCACATTATACTACACTACTATACTATCCAATACTATGTTATACTGTGCCACACCGTTCTATACTATACTATACTGCACTATACTATACTATACTATACTATACTATACACACTCACAGGTACAGCAACAACACTATTCTATTCTATGCTATGCCATACCAGGCTAAACTAAACCACACTATACTACACTATACTATACCACACCATACCACACTATACTACGTTATACTACACCATGCTATGCTATACTATGGCGCACCATGCGGCACCATCTCACACTATACTATACTGTACTATACTATGCTGCACTATACTGTACTATACTACACTATACCATACTATACCACACCATACTACACCATGCTATACTATACTGGGCCATATTATACTGCAACATACCACACTATACTCTATCATACTTTGCAATACTATGCTATACTATAACACACTATACTGCACCATACTATACTATGCTATACAATACTACACTATACAACACTATACTATGCCACACTATTCCATACTATACAATACTATACTATATAATAATATACTGTATGCTATACTGTACTATACTATGCTGCACTATACTATACTATACCACACTATACTATGCTATACCACACCACACTACACCATGCTGTACTATACTGGGCCACATTATACTGCACTATACCACGCTATGCTATACTAGACAATACTACACTATACCACACCACACTATACTGCACCAAACTATACTATGCTATGCAGTACAGTACTATACAACACTATACTATGCCACACTATACCATACAATTCTATACAATACTATGCCATACTACACTATACCACATCATAATATACCATACTATACTATACAATACCATACTATACCATGCTATACTATATCACATTATACCATACAATACTATATTATACCACACTGTACCATGCTATACTGTGCTATACCATACCATTCTATACCAAACTATACTATACCATGCTATGCTGCACCATACCATACTATGCTATACAATACTATGATATGCCACACTATACTGCACTATACTACATCAAGCTATACCATGCTATGCTATACCATGCTATACTACACCATACAATACTATGCTATACTGTGCCGTGCTGTTCTATACCACACCATAATACACTATACCATGCTGTGCTATACCATGCTATGCTACACTATACTATGTCATACTACGCTATGCTATGCTATGCAATACTATGCTATACTGTGCAATACTATGCTATACTGTGCCACACTGTTCTGTACTACACCATACTATACAATGTTATACCACACATTACTATACTACTCTATACTATACGGTTTTATATTATACTATACTGCACTGCGCCACACTATACTGTGCTACACTATACTAAGGCCAGTATTGACGTGTTGGTCCACCAGACTCTTTGCACATTTTGGCAGAGGTGTCTGGGAACAAGATCCTCTCCTCTCCTCTCCTCTCCTCTCCTCTCCTCTCCTCTCCTCTCCTCTCCTCTCCTCTCCTCTCCTCTCCTCTCCTCTCCTCTCTCTCTCTCTCCTCTCCTCCTCCCTCTCCTCTCCTCTCCTCTCCTCTCCTCTCCTCTCCTCTCCTCTCTTGTCCCCAGAGCTGGCTGGGTGGCTGTAGAGAGAATTGTGCCCAAATTGGTAGATGGGTAAAAATAAGAAGCAGACATTGAACATCCCTTTGAACACTGGTAAAGTTATTAATTACACTTTGGATGGTGTATCAATACACCCAGTCACTACAAAGATACAGGCGTCCTTCCTAACTCAGTTGCCAGAGAGGAAGGAAACTGCTCAGGGATTTCACCATGAGGCCAATAGTGACTTTCAAACAGTTACAGAGTTTAATGGCTGTGATAGAAGAAAACAGAGGATGGATCAACAACATTGTAGTGTGAAGAACAATGTGAAAAGAATGGTGTGATTGCGTGTGTGTATGAGTATGTGGATATTAGATGTTGAGATGTTGTGAATGATCAGTTCACTTGTGGCAGTGAAGCAGTTTACATGAGAATCCCAAGAGTCAAGCATCTGGATTCAGTTTTATCCTCGTCAAAGAGTTGAATCAAAGTGCTTGGTTCTTTTTGTTTTGTTGTTTAATTAGACATTAACAGTACTTCTATTAAAGCAGCTGGGAAATGTGCACTGTTCAGTGATTACCACAAGGAACTAGCAGAACAACTAGCAGAACAACCAACAGAACAACCAGCAGAACAACTACGAGAACAACTAGCAGAACAACCAGCAGAACAACCAGCAGAACAACCAGCATAACAACCAGCATAACAACCAGCAGAACAACCAGCAGAACAACCAGCAGAACAACTAGCATAACAACCAGCAGAATAACCAGCAGAACAACCAGCAGAATAACCAGCAGAACAACCAGCAGAACAACTAGCATAACAACCAGCAGAACAACCAACAGAACAACCAGCAGTACAACCAGCAGAGCAACCAGCAGAACAACCAGCAGAACAACCAGCAGAACAACTAGCAGAACAACTAGCAGAACAACTAGCAGAACAACCAACAGAACAACCAGCAGTACAACCAGCAGAGCAACCAGCATAACAACTAGCAGAACAACTGTAACGATCTTCGTCTTCATCGGATGAGGAGTAGGAAGGATCGGACCAAAACGCAGCGTGGTAAGTGTCCATGATTATTTATTATAACAGAACACGAAAATACCAAATATCAAAGTAAATGTAAGAAATGTAGACATACACACACACACACGCAGTCCTTCACTTCTAAGTGCATCAACTTTGCTGTCACGTCTGCTCCCACTCTCCCTCTCTGGCACTCGAGGGCTCTAGGCTGCCCTTCATTACACACAGCTGTCACCATCGTTGCGTGTAGCTGCGCAATATTAGACTCACCTGGACTCCGTTACTTCATTGATTACCCCCTCTATATCTGTCTGCTCCTCAGTTTGTTCCCTGTGTCAGCATTGATGTCGTTATTTTTCCCCTGTCCAGACACTGTTCCTGTTCTGTTTCATGTCCGTTGTTTATTAAATGTTCACCCTGTACCTGCTTCTCGTCTCCAGTGTCAAACCTCAAATTTGCTGTCATTCTGTTTTTGAAGTGTAAATTAGCCGTTTCGTCAGTTGACAGACAGGCGAGGGCTGAGGAATGAAAACCTGCCACTTATCTCCAGGCTGTAACGACTACTGTCATGACATCAGCCAGTGTACCACTCTAACCCGTCTTTTCCTCTCTCTCTCTCTCGCTCTCTCGCTCTCGCGCTCTCTCGTTCTACCTCTCCTCTTTGTTTAGCTCAATCTTAATTCTATGACTTGTTGTCCGTTACTCTGTCTGACTCTGGACCTGTTTGTCATATCTTCACTTAGATAATAGGTGTCAGGGAAGAAGGAGATGTTAGTTACTACACCAGAGAGGACTGGACTGACAAAAGAAATGGAGGGAATTCTACTCATCCCACTTTGATAGGCTCACCAAGAAGGTGTGGCTTGGTGATGTAACAGTGGGTAACCGTTGTCTCTGTGGGTAACCGTGGGTAACTGTGGTCTCTCTGTGGCCCTGTGTTGAATCGACTGTGGCAGCCATTGTTGTGGCGGTCAACGGCTCACTGACAAACAGCGAAACAAGAGAGAAAAACAAGTGTTTGGATGAAGAAGGACATGTGCTGACAGGAAGACTGAATTAGAGCCACATATAGACTCTATCTAAATATATTTTATCTAAACATAAACGCTACTGTGGTTGTTTGAGCTGAACGTGTTTGTTTTAATTTTCTGTATGGGTGATTTACAAACAGTACCAGTCAATAGTTTGAACACACATACTCAATCAATTGTTTTTATTTTTTATATTAAATTATTTTCTACATTGTAGAATAACAGCGAAGACATGAAAATTATGAAATAACGCATATGGAATCATATAGTAACCAAACAAGTGTTAAATATTTTAGTAGTAGCCACCCTTTGCCTTGATGACAGCTTTGCACATTCTTGGTGTTCTCTCAACCAGCTTCATGAGCAATGCTTTTCCAACAGTCTTGAAGGAGTTCCCACATATGCTGAGCACTTGTCGGCTGCTTTTCCTTCACTCTGCATTCTAACTCATCCCAAACCATCTCAATTGGGTTGAGGTCAGATGATTGTGGAGACCAGGTCATCTGATGCAGCACTCCATCACTCTCCTTCTTAGTCAAATAGCACAGCCTTGAGGTGTGTTGGGTCATTGTCCTGTTGAAAAACAAATGATAGTCCCACTATGTGCAAACCAGATGGGATGTCGTATCGTCTCAGAATGCTGTGGCAGCCATGCTGGTTAAGCGTGCCTTGAATTCTAAATGAATCACTGACAGTGTCATCAGCAAAGCACCCCCACAACATCACACCTCCTCCTCCATGCTTCACGGTGGGAACCATACATGTGGAGATCATCCATTCACCTACTCTGCGTCTCTCAAAGACACAGAGGTTGGAACCAAAAATCTCAAGTTTGGACTCATCAGGCCAAATTTCCACCGGTCTGATGTCCATTGCTCATATTTCTTGGCCCAAGCGATTGATTGACCTCAATCTGTTCTTCTTATTGGTGTCCGTTAGTAGTTGTTTCATTGCAGTAATTTGACCATGAAGGCCTGATTTACGCAGTCTCCTCTGAACAGTTGATGTTGAGATTTGTATGTTACTTGAACTCTATTTCAGTATGTCATGTTGTGATTGGCTGGTATTTTAGTATGTCATGTTGTGATTGGCTGGTATTTCAGTATGTCATGTTGTGATTGGCTGGTATTTCAGTATGTCATGTTGTGATTGGCTGGTATTTCATTATGTCATGTTGTGATTGGCTGGTATTTCATTATGTCATGTTGTGATTGGCTGGTATTTTAGTATGTCATGTTGTGATTGGCTGGTATTTCAGTATGTCATGTTGTGATTGGCTGGTATTTCAGTATGTCATGTTGTGATTGGCTGGTATTTCAGTATGTCATGTTGTAATTGGCTGGTATTTCATTATGTCATGTTGTGATTGGCTGGTATTTCAGTATGTCATGTTGTGATTGGCTGGTATTTCGGTATGTCATGTTGTGATTGGCTGGTATTTCAGTATGTCATGTTGTGATTGGCTGGTATTTCAGTATGTCATGTTGTGATTGGCTGGTATTTCAGTATGTCATGTTGTGATTGGCCGGTATTTCAGTATATCATGTTGTGATTGGATGGTATTTCGGTATATAATGTTGTGATGGGCTGGTATTTCAGCATGGAAGGATGTGATTGGCTTGTATTTCAGTATGTCATAGTGTGATTGACTGGTATCTCTCTCTCTCTCTCTCGCTATGTCTCTCTCTGTGTCTCTCTCTGTCTCTCTCTATCCCTTCCTCTCTGCCCTATTAATCCTGTCCTTTCATCCCACAGAGCAGTGAGTCATAGACACCCTGTGAGGGTATCATGCAGAGGAGATAACCACACAGGGTAGTAAGGAGTAAGGAGAGAAGGTGAGGAAGAGACGGTTGGCATGCAGGTCCTGCATCTCTGCCTCTAATACCGGTCTATAGTCATCTCAATTCCACCCCTCTCTTCTACACATCTGTTCCTGCCGCGACCTGTTCCATAAACCATTCGACTGTCCTGTACTACAATACAGTAACTAGAATATATAATACCCTGACCTGTAGTATGATACAGTAACTAGAATTTATAATACCCTGACCTGTACTACGATACAGTAACTAGAATATATAATACCTATATAATACCCTGACCTGTACTACGATACAGTAACTAGAATATATAATACCCTGACCTGTAGTATGATACAGTAACTAGAATTTATAATACCCTGACCTGTACTACGATACAGTAACTAGAATATATAATACCTATATAATACCCTGACCTGTACTACGATACAGTAACTAGAATATATAATACCCTGACCTGTAGTACGATACAGTAACTAGAATATATAATACCCTGACCTGTAGTACGATACAGTAACTAGAATATTTAATACCCTGACCTGTACTACGATACAGTAACTAGAATATATAATACCCTATAATACCTGTACTATGATACAGTAACTAGAATATATAACACCTGTACTATTAACTAGAATATATAATACCCTGACCTGTACTACGATACAGTAACTAGAATATATAATACCCTGACCTGTACTACGATACAGTAACTAGAATATATAATACCCTGACCTGTAGTATGATACAGTAACTAGAATATATAATACCCTGACCTGTACTACGATACAGTAACTAGAATATATAATACCCTGACCTGTACTACGATACAGTAACTAGAATATATAATACCCTGACCTGTAGTACGATACAGTAACTAGAATATGTAATACCTATATAATACCCTGACCTGTACTACGATACAGTAACTAGAATATATAATACCCTGACCTGTACTACGATACAGTAACTAGAATATATAATACCCTGGCCTGTAGTATGATACAGTAACTAGAATATATTATACCCTGTCCTTTACTACGATACAGTATCTACACCAAGCCCATCTAACACCCTCATGATGTCAATCCCCCAGGATTTAGAACCAGCATTTCTAATTATGTAATGGGTCTTATATGTAATGGGTCTTGTTTGTAATGGGTCTTATATGTAATGGGTCTTGTATATAATGGGTCTTGTAAATAATGGGTTTTTGTTGACTGCTAGTGCTCGCTCACAGTGCAGTGGTCTGAAACAGTGTAGATGTGTATTGATATTACATATGCTGCCTCCTCCCTGCAAAAGTCTCAATTAAACCAGCCACGTCTAACCACTGCTTCACACCATTAACCCTACACTAGCCCCCTTTACTATCCTCTCTCTCTCTCTCTCTCTCTCTCTCTCTCTCAGAATACCTCTCTCTACCTCTCTCTCTCTCTCTCTCTCAGAATACCTCTCTCTCTCTCTCTCCCTAGCAGAATACCACTCTCTCCCTCCCAGAATTACCACTCTCTCTCTCCCAGAATACCTCTCTCTCTCTCTCTCTCTCTCCCCTCCCAGAATACCACTCTCTCCCTCCCAGAATTACCACTCTCTCTCTCCCAGAATACCACTCTCTCTCTCTCAGAATACCTCTCTCTCTCTCTCTCTCTCTCTCTCTCTCTCTCAGAATACCTCTCTCTCTCTCTCTCTCCCTCCCAGAATACCACTCTCTCCCTCCCAGAATTACCACTCTCTCTCTCCCAGAATACCACTCTCTCTCTCTCTCCAGAATACCACTCTCTCTCTCCCAGAATACCACTCTCTCTCTCTCTCTCAGAATACCACTCTCTCTCTCTCTCTCTCCAGAATACCACTCTCTCTCCCAGGATACCACTCTCTCTCTCCCGGAATACCACTCTCTCTCCCAGAATACCACTCTCTCTCTCTCTCAGAATACCACTTTCTCTCTCTCTCTCTCCCAGAATACCACTCTCTCCCTCCCAGAATTACCACTCTCTCTCTCCCAGAATACCACTCTCTCTCTCTCTCCAGAATACCACTCTCTCTCTCCCAGAATGCCACTCTCTCTCTCTCTCCAGAATACCACTCTCTCTCTCTCTCTCTCTCTCCCCAGAATACCACTCTCTCTCCCAAGATACCACTCTCTCTCTCCCAGAATACCACTCTCTCTCTCCCATAATACCTCTCTCTCTCGCTCCAGAATACCACTCTCTCTCTCTCCCAGAATACCTCATTCTCTCTCCCAGACTACCACTCTCTCGCTACAACCTTTGCTCCATCCTTCGCTCCTTGTCTCACTGATCAATTTCTTCCAAGTATCTTCTGTGACTTTTCAATCTCCTGCTTCGTTTCCCAATGTTCTGGCTCCTTGTGTGCTGGTAGTTCATTTTATAAACCTAAATGGGAAGTGTAGTAGCCATTGTGAGCTGTGAGTGTGGTTCCTAAAGCATCCTGGGTAGTGTAGTGTGTGTGTGTGTGTGTGACTTGATGGAGGTCTGGGCTCGCCTGGTCCCTGGCATGGTGCTAAGGGGATTTGCTATGCTCTGGTAATGCTATTAGTGCTGCTGTGGATTATACTCACTCACAGAAGGGGAAGAGGGGTTTAGACCTATGGCACTGTGCGCTGTGTGTGTGTGTGTTTGTGTGTGTGTGTGTGTGTGTTTTCAAGTGCATGGGCCTGTGTTGGTCCGATGCATACACACAAACACACATGTATGGTAATTTAGTTCAGTTACCTTAGCTTTCTTGGGAACAGGAACAATGGTGGCCATCTTGAAGAATGTGGGGTCAACAGACTGGGATAGGGATTGACTGAATATGTCTGTAAACACACCATGCTCTGAGGCCGGGGCTAGGGATGCCGTCTGGGCCGGCAGCCTTGCGAGGGGTAACACGTTTAAATGTTTTACTCACGTTTGCCATGGAGAAGGAGAGCCCACAGGCTTTGGTAGCAGGCTGTGTCAGTGGCACTGTATTGTCCTCAAAGCGATCAAAGAAATTGTTAAATTTGTCTGGGAGAGAGAGAGAGAGAGAGAGAGATGTCGATGTCGATGTCGACGGTTCTGGTTTTCTTTTTGCAATCTGTGATAGACTGTAGATCAACATACGTCTTGTGTTTGAGCCCTTGAATTGCAACTCTCCTTTGTCTCAATACTGACGCTTTGCTTGTTTGGTCGACTTGCAGAGGGAATAACTACAATGTTTGTATTCAGTCATGTTTCCAATCGCCTTGGAGAGACTAGTCAAGGATCACATCACCACCACCCTACCTGATTCCCTAGACCCACTTCAATTTGCTTACCGCCCCAATAGGTCCACAGATGATGTAATCACCATCACACTGCACACTGCCCTATCCCATCTGGACAAGAGGAATACCTATGTAAGAATGCTGTTCATTAACTACAGCTCAGCATTTAACACCATAGTACCCTCCAAAATCATCATTAAGGTGAGACCCTGGGTCTGAACCCTGCCCTGTGCATCTAGGTCCTGGACTTTCTGATGGGCCGCCCCCCAGGTGGTGAAGGTAGGAAACAACATCTCCACTCCGCTGATCCTCAACACTGAGACCCCACAAGGGTGTGTGCTCAGTCCCCTCCTGTACTCCCAGTTCACCCACGACTGCGTGGCCATGCACGCCTCCAACTCAATTATCAAGTTTGCAGACAACACTACAGTGGTAGACTTGATTACCACCAACGATGGGACGGCCTAGTGGCAGGAGGTGAGGCACCCCAGAGTGCGGTGTCAGGAAAATAACCTCTCACTGTCATGTTCTGGCCTTAGTTCCTTTTTATGTCTTTGTGTTAGGTTGGTCAGGGCGTGAGTTGGGGTGGGTAGGCTATGTTATTTTTTCTATGTTGTTATATTTCTATGTGTTTGGCCTAGTATGGTTCTCAATCAGAGGCAGGTGTCGTTCGTTGTCTCTGATTGAGAATCATACTTAGGTAGCCTGTTTTCCCCATTTTGGTTGTGGGTGTTTAATTTCTGTTTAGTGTCTTGTCACCTTACAGAACTGTTTAGTTTCTTCCATTTTTTGTTATTTTGTTTTGTGCGTTCAGTCAAATAAAGTATGACGAACACTTACCACGCTGCATTTTGGTCCTCCGATCCTTCCTACTCTTCCTCAGACGAAGAAGAGATTCGTTATACTCACTCAACGCTAACAAAACAAATGAGATGATCGTGGACTTCAGGAAACAGCAGAGGGAGCATCCCCCCATCCACATCGACATGGCAGTAGTGGAGAAGGTGGAAAGTTTGAACCTCTCTAGGGTATGTGGGACGCTAGTGTCCCACCTGGCCAACATCTAGTGAGATTGCAGAGTGCCAAATTCAAATACAGAAATACTCATTATAAAAATTCAGAAAAGATACAACTATTTTACATAGGTTTAAAGATTAACTTCTTGTGAATCCAACCATGGTGTCAGATTTCAAAAATGCTTTACGGTGAAAGCATACATTACAATTATTTGAGAACATAGCCCAGCAGACTAATCATTACAAACAGTAACCAGCCAAGTAGAAGAGTGACACAAGTCAGAAATAGAGATAAAATGAATCACTTACATTTGATGATCTTCATATGTTTGCCCTCAAAAAACATTCATTTATTCAATAAATGTTCCTTTTGTTCGATAAAGTCTCTCTTTATATCCCAAAACCCCCGCGTTTTCTTCAGTAAACCACAGGCTAAAATGTAGTCAAAACAGGCAGACAAAAAAAAAAATCTAAATTGTATCCGTAAAGTTCATAGAAACATGTCAAACGATGTTTATATTCAATCCTTTAGCCTTTAGCCTAAATAATCGATAATATTTCAACCGGACAATAACGTCGTCAATATAAAAGGTAAACAAGAAAGTCACTCTCTCTGGTCGCGGGCATGAAAAAGCTCTGTGACACGTCAGCGCCCACTCATTCAGACAGCTCTTACTCCCTCATTTTTCAGAATACAAGCCTGAAACAATTTCTAAAGACTGTTGACATCTAGTGGAAGGCATAGGAATTGCAATTTGCATCCTAACTCAATAGATACTGTAATGGCATTGAATAGAAAACTACAACAAAATAAAAATCCTACTTCCTGAATGGATTTTTCTCAGGATTTCGCCTGCAAAATCAGTTCTGTTATAATCACAGACATTATTTGAACAGTTTTGGAAACTTTAGAGTGTTTTCTATCCAAATCCACTAATTATATGCATATCCTATTTTCTGGGCCTGAGTAGAAGGCAGTTTAATTTGGGCACGCTTTTCATCCAAAATTCCAAATGCTGCCCCTTGCCCTAGAGATGTTAACTTCTTAGGGCTCCTTTTTTCTCAGTTTCCGCCTGACTGACGGGCCAAAAGTAAAATGCCTGTTGCTCAGGCCCTGAAGCCAGGATATGCATATAATTGGTACCATTGGAAAGAAAACACTTTGAGGTTTGTAGAATGTTAAAATAATGTAGGAAAATATAACACAATAAATATGGTAGGAGAAAGTCCAAAGAAAAACCAACCTGAATTTTTTTGGGAGGAGACCATGTTCTTACAATAGAAAGTATAGGGGCATTCTGAATTCTAGCTCTCAGGGTGTCAGCAGTCGATGTTCAGGGTTTCAGGCTTGTAACTTCCAAAACGAATAAGAAATATGAGCTTTAGTACAGGAACACAGTCTTGGGAATTCGTGTTTGGGCACGCGATGAAGACAAGCTCACTTATTGAATTGCCCCGAGGGGTAACTGTATTACCCCAGGGGAGGGGGTAACTGTATTACCCCAGGGGAGGGTGTAACTGTATTACCCCAGGGGAGGGGGTAACTGTATTACCCCAGGGGAGGGGGTAACTGTATTACCCCAGGGGAGGGTGTAACTGTATTACCCCAGGGGAGGGGTAACTGTATTACCCAAGGGGAGGGGGTAACTGTATTACCCCAGGGGTGGGTGTAACTGTATTACCCAAGGGGAGGGGGTAACTGTATTACCCCAGAGGTGGGTGTAACTGTATTACCCAAGGGGAGGGGGTAACTGTATTACCCCAGCGTAGGTAAATGTATTACCCCGGGGTGGTAAATGTATTACCCCAGGGTAGGTAAATGTATTACACCGGGGTGGTAAATGTATTACCCCAGGGGTGGGTGTAACTATATTATCCAAGGGGAGGGGGTAACTGTATTACCCCAGCGTAGGTAAATGTATTACACCGGGGTGGTAAATGTATTACACCGGGGTGGTAAATGTATTACCCCGGGGTGGTAAATGTATTACCCCGGGGTGGTAAATGTATTACACCGGGGTGGTAAATGTATTACCCCGGGGTGGTAAATGTATTACCCCGGGGTGGTAAATGTATTACCCCAGGGTGGTAAATGTATTACACCGGGGTGGTAAATGTATTACCCCGGGGTGGTAAATGTATTACCCCGGGGTGGTAAATGTATTACCCCGGGGTGGTAAATGTATTACCCCAGGGTAGGTAAATGTATTACCCCGGGGTGGTAAATGTATTACCCCAGGGTAGGTAAATGTATTACCCCGGGGTGGTAAATGTATTACCCCAGGGTAGGTAAATGTATTACCCCGGGGTGGTAAATGTATTACCCCAGGGTAGGTAAATGTATTACACCGGGGTGGTAAATGTATTACCCCGGGGTGGTAAATGTATTACCCCGGGGTGGTAAATGTATTACCCCAGCGTAGGTAAATGTATTACACCGGGGTGGTAAATGTATTACCCCAGGGTAGGTAAATGTATTACCCCGGGGTGGTAAATGTATTACCCCAGGGTAGGTAAATGTATTACCCGGGGTGGTAAATGTATTACCCCGGGGTGGTAAATGTATTACCCCGGGGTGGTAAATGTATTACCCCAGGGGTGGTAAATGTATTACCCCGGGGTGGTAAATGTATTACACCGGGGTGGTAAATGTATTACACCGGGGTGGTAAATGTATTACACCGGGGTGGTAAATGTATTACACCGGGGTGGTAAATGTATTACACCGGGGTGGTAAATGTATTACCCCGGGGTGGTAAATGTATTACCCCGGGGTGGTAAATGTATTACCCCAGGGGTGGTAAATGTATTACCCCGGGGTGGTAAATGTATTACCCCAGGGTAGGTAAATGTATTACCCCGGGGTGGTAAATGTATTACCCCAGCGTAGGTAAATGTATTACCCCGGGGTGGTAAATGTATTACCCCAGGGTAGGTAAATGTATTACACCGGGGTGGTAAATGTATTACCCCGGGGTGGTAAATGTATTACCCCGGGGTGGTAAATGTATTACCCCAGCGTAGGTAAATGTATTACCCCGGGGTGGTAAATGTATTACCCCAGCGTAGGTAAATGTATTACCCCAGGGTAGGTAAATGTATTACCCCGGGGTGGTAAATGTATTACCCCAGCGTAGGTAAATGTATTACCCCAGCGTGGGTAAATGTATTACACCGGGGTGGTAAATGTATTACCCCGGGTAAATGTATTACTGACGAGTAACACAGGCAGAGCAGTCTGAATCTGAGACAGTAGGCAACACAGGCAGAGCAGTCTGAATCTGAGACAGTAGGCAACACAGGCAGAGCAGTCTGAATCTGAGACAGTAGGTAACACAGGCAGAGCAGTCTGAATCTGAGACAGTAGGCAACACAGGCAGAGCAGTCTGAATCTGAGACAGTAGGCAACACAGGCAGAGGAGTCTGAATCTGAGACAGTAGGCAACACAGGCAGAGGAGTCTGAATCTGAGACAGTAGGCAACACAGGCAGAGCAGTCTGAATCTGAGACAGAAGGCAACACAGGCAGAGCAGTCTGAATCTGAGACAGTAGGTAACACAGGCAGAGGAGTCTGAATCTGAGACAGTAGGTAACACAGGCAGAGCAGTCTGAATCTGAGACAGTAGGTAACACAGGCAGAGCAGTCTGAATCTGAGACAGTAGGCAACACAGGCAGAGCAGTCTGAATCTGAGACAGTAGGTAACACAGGCAGAGCAGTCTGAATCTGAGACAGTAGGCAACACAGGCAGAGCAGTCTGAATCTGAGACAGAAGACAACACAGGCAGTGCAGTCTGAATCTGAGACAGTAGACAACACAGGCAGAGCAGTCTGAATCTGAGACAGTAGGCAACACAGGCAGAGCAGTCTGAATCTGAGACAGTAGGCAACACAGGCAGAGCAGTCTGAATCTGAGACAGTAGACAACACAGGCAGAGCAGTCTGAATCTGAGACAGTAGGCAACACAGGCAGAGCAGTCTGAATCTGAGACAGTAGACAACACAGGCAGAGCAGTCTGAATCTAGACAGTAGGCAACACAGGCAGAGCAGTCTGAATCTGAGACAGTAGGCAACACAGGCAGAGCAGTCTGAATCTGAGACAGTAGGCAACACAGGCAGAACAGTCTGAATCTGAGACAGTAGGCAACACAGGCAGGGCAGTCTGAATCTGAGACAGTAGACAACACAGGCAGAGCAGTCTGAATCTGAGACAGTAGACAACACAGGCAGAGCAGTCTGAATCTGAGACAGTAGACAACACAGGCAGAGCAGTCTGAATCTGAGACAGTAGGCAACACAGGCAGAGCAGTCTGAATCTGAGACAGTAGGCAACACAGGCAGAGCAGTCTGAATCTGAGACAGTAGGCAACACAGGCAGAGCAGTCTGAATCTGAGACAGTAGGCAACACAGGCAGAGCAGTCTGAATCTGAGACAGTAGGCAACACAGGCAGAGCAGTCTGAATCTGAGACAGTAGGCAACACAGGCAGAGCAGTCTGAATCTGAGACAGTAGGCAACACAGGCAGAGCAGTCTGAATCTGAGACAGTAGACAACACAGGCAGAGCAGTCTGATTCTGAGACAGACACAGGCAGAGCAGTCTGAATCTGGACAGAAGGCAACACAGGCAGAGCAGTCTGAATCTGAGACAGTAGGCAACACAGGCAGAGCAGTCTGAATCTGAGACAGTAGACAACACAGGCAGAGCAGTCTGAATCTGAGACAGTAGACAACACAGGCAGAGCAGTCTGAATCTGAGACAGTAGACAACACAGGCAGAGCAGTCTGAATCTGAGACAGTAGACAACACAGGCAGAGCAGTCTGAATCTGAGACAGTAGGCAACACAGGCAGAGCAGTCTGAATCTGAGACAGTAGGCAACACAGGCAGAGCAGTCTGAATCTGAGACAGAAGGCAACACAGGCAGAGCAGTCTGAATCTGAGACAGTAGGCAACACAGGCAGAGCAGTCTGAATCTGAGACAGTAGGCAACACAGGCAGAGCAGTCTGAATCTGAGACAGTAGGCAACACAGGCAGAGCAGTCTGAATCTGAGATCTGGGCAGAGCAGTCTGAATCTGAGACAGTAGACAACACAGGCAGAGCAGTCTGAATCTGAGACAGTAGGCAACACAGGCAGAGCAGTCTGAATCTGAGACAGTAGACAACACAGGCAGAGCAGTCTGAATCTGAGACAGTAGGCAACACAGGCAGAGGAGTCTGAATCTGAGACAGTAGGCAACACAGGCAGAGCAGTCTGAATCTGAGACAGTAGGTAACACAGGCAGAGGAGTCTGAATCTGAGACAGTAGGCAACACAGGCAGAGCAGTCTGAATCTGAGACAGTAGGCAACACAGGCAGAGCAGTCTGAATCTGAGACAGTAGACAACACAGGCAGAGCAGTCTGAATCTGAGACAGTAGACAACACAGGCAGAGCAGTCTGAATCTGAGACAGTAGACAACACAGGCAGAGCAGTCTGAATCTGAGACAGTAGACAACACAGGCAGAGCAGTCTGAATCTGAGACAGTAGGCAACACAGGCAGAGCAGTCTGAATCTGAGACAGTAGACAACACAGGCAGAGCAGTCTGAATCTGAGACAGTAGACAACACAGGCAGAGCAGTCTGAATCTGAGACAGTAGACAACACAGGCAGAGCAGTCTGAATCTGAGACAGTAGGCAACACAGGCAGAGCAGTCTGAATCTGAGACAGTAGGCAACACAGGCAGAGCAGTCTGAATCTGAGACAGTAGGCAACACAGGCAGAGCAGTCTGAATCTGAGACAGTAGGCAACACAGGCAGAGCAGTCTGAATCTGAGACAGTAGGCAACACAGGCAGAGCAGTCTGAATCTGAGACAGTAGGCAACACAGGCAGAGCAGTCTGAATCTGAGACAGTAGGCAGTCAGGCAGAGCAGTCTGAGATCTGAGACAGTAGGCAACACAGGCAGAGCAGTCTGAATCTGAGACAGTAGGCAACACAGGCAGAGCAGTCTGAATCTGAGACAGTAGGCAACACAGGCAGAGCAGTCTGAATCTGAGACAGTAGGCAACACAGGCAGAGCAGTCTGAATCTGAGACAGAGACAGTAGGCAACACAGGCAGAGCAGTCTGAATCTGAGACAGTAGGCAACACAGGCAGAGCAGTCTGAATCTGAGACAGTAGGCAACACAGGCAGATCAGTCTGAATCTGAGACAGTAGGCAACACAGGCAGATCAGTCTGAATCTGAGACAGTAGGCAACACAGGCAGAGCAGTCTGAATCTGAGACAGTAGGCAACACAGGCAGATCAGTCTGAATCTGAGACAGTAGGCAACACAGGCAGAGCAGTCTGAATCTGAGACAGTAGGTAACACAGGCAGAGCAGTCTGAATCTGAGACAGTAGGCAACACAGGCAGAGCAGTCTGAATCTGAGACAGTAGGCAACACAGGCAGAGCAGTCTGAATCTGAGACAGTAGGCAACACAGGCAGAGCAGTCTGAATCTGAGACAGAAGGCAACACAGGCAGAGGAGGAGTGGAAGCTCCGTCCTGTTGGCATTTTGTCAAATACCCTGATCGCCCAAATACCCTGCTCGATGGGTGACATTTTGTCATGCCCAAATCCACTACTTGATGGGTGACATTTTGTCACGCCCAAATCCCCTACTCGATGGGTGACATTTTGTCATGCCCAAATCCACTACTTGATGGGTGACATTTTGTCACGCACAAATCCCCTACTCGATAGGTGAAATTTCGTCATGACTAAATCAACCACTTGATAGGTGACATTTTGACAGCAGGGAAATACTGAGATGCTGCCAGAACCTTCCGGAACACTTCAGGACCCTGGTAAAGCATTTAATTCTAAACATATCCAGGTTGCAATTGAATGACTAGTCTCCCGTATATGACCTGTAAGCTTACACTGCTTCACAATCTGTCAGACTGGGGGACTGTTTTATCATACAATGTTAATGTAGACATCAGATCATCTGTCTGCCTGAAATCAATACAGGAAGCACAACCCTAGCTGCTCATAATCGTCTGACCTTGAAGAGAAGAACAGATGTGTTTATACGTTTATAAGGGCATACGTAGCACACACACACACACACACACACACACACACACACACACACACACACACACACACACACACACACACACACACACACACACACACACACACACACACGCACGCACACAGGCATCACCCCCGACTTCCAGTTTTGGTTTTGTGACAGAACAGGGTTACTAACAACCAACAGGTGAATTACAGTCTACCCATAGCATCAGTACAGTGTTTCAGGGAGTCAGCGTCTTTTCCTTGGTGAAGAGGAGCTCCATTGATCCCTTTCCTTCCTTCCTTCCTTCCTTCCTTCCTTCCTTCCTTCCTTCCTTCCTTCCTTCCTTCCTTCACAGGGATTTATTTATCACCAATATTAAAGCTGCTGTGTGAGGTGGAAGGCAAAATGTGTGGGACTGATGGTAAACAAGTCTCGTGGGTCAATCCCCTCTGCTCCTTGACGGCCAATCCCCTTGGCTCCCTGACAGCCAATCCCCTCTGCTCCCAGACAGTCAATCCCCTCGGCTCCCTGACAGCCAATCCCCTCGGCTCCCTGACAGCCAATCCCCTCGGCTCCCTGACAGTCAATCCCCTCGGCTCCCTGACAGTCAATCCCCTCAGCTCCCTGACAGCCAATCCCCTCTGCTCCCTGATGGCCAATCCCCTCGGCTCCCTGACAGCCAATCCCCTCTGCTCCCTGACAGCCAATCCCCTCGGCTCCCTGACAGTCAATCCCCTCGGCTCCCTGACAGCCAATCCCCTCTGCTCCCTGATGGCCAATCCCCTCGGCTCCCTGACAGTCAATCCCCTCGGCTCCCTGACGGCCAATCCCCTCTGCTCCCTGATGGCCAATCCCCTCTGCTCCCTGACGGCCAATCCCTTCTGCTCCCTGATGGCCAATCCCCTCGGCTCCCTGACAGCCAATCCCCTCGGCTCCCTGACAGCCAATCCCCTCGGCTCCCTGACAGACAATCCCCTCGGCTCCCTGACAGCCAATCCCCTCGGCTCCCTGACAGCCAATCCCTTCTGCTCCCTGACGGCCAATCCCCTGTGCTCCCTGTCGGCCAATCCCCTCTGCTCCCTGACGGCCAATCCCCTCTGCTCCCTGACGGCCAATCCCCTCTGCTCCCTGACGGCCAATCCCCTCTGCTCCCTGACGGCCAATTACCTCGCCTGACTCCTCCCTTTTGTATCGATCGTCTTTCTCCAGGGGTTGCGTATCCATAAACATCTGTGGACTTGGATGTGAGAGGGAAACGTCAGCCTGGGAACATTTTCCCACAGACTAATGTTTCCCAAACTCAGTCCTGGGGACCTCCCAAGGGGTTCACATTTTGGCTGGTTTTCCCTAGCACTACACAGCTTATTCACATAATCAACTCGTCATCAAGCTTGGCTTATTTGAATCAGCTGTGTTGTGCTAGGGCCAAAACCCAAACGTGCGCCAATTTGGTCCCCCAGGACAGTGTTTGGGAAAAGCAGTCCAAACAGTCCAAACGATCAACAGTTCAAACTACAGTCCAATTTACAGCCTAAACTACAGTCCAAGCTACAGCCCGAACTACAGTCCAAGCTACAGCCCAAACTACAGTCTAAGTTACAGCCCAAACTACAGCCAAGCTACAGCCCAAACTACAGCCTAAGTTACAGTCAAAACTCAGAGCAACCTCACAGCTACATACCATTGTCTTTCTGTTCCCGTAGCCACCAGTAGGCTTATGGGATTGGTGGTTTCCCTCCATGTGACTTCCACCTGTCCTATGACTGACAAAGAGATACATGAAAGTGACTGCTTTCACCAATCCAGTGAAATCAGATTAGTGACTAACTACTTCGAGGAGGTTTTGGCTAGATGGGATGCAGCAATTGTTAGAGTGATATCAAAGTCCTGCGAGAGTTTAAAACGTAAAAATTGGGACTTGAGAGAACGTTCAGAATCATTACATTAAAGGAGTAATTATTAATTGGTGTTTTCTAGCCATAACCCTTCAAGGAAGGCAGGAAGGAAGGGTGTCATATTGATGTGTTGGAACGGGGCCTTAGTGTTTGATAAGGACTTAGCCGGTCAAACAAACACTAGCCCAGGGTTTTACCTCTCCCGGGGCTGATCCGAGATGTTTTTAACTGAGCTCTGCGGCCTACGCTCCTGCTTATAAAGAGGTAACACTACAGGGCCAGGTAACACTACAGGTCCAGGTAACACTCCAGGGCCAGGTAACACACCAGGGCCTGGTAACACTCCAGGACCAGGTAACACTCCAGGGCCAGGTAACACTCCAGGGCCAGGTAACACTACAGGGCCAGGTAACACTACAGGGCCAGGTAACACTACAGGGCCAGGTAACACTCCAGGGCCTGGTAACACTCCAGGACCAGGTAACACTCCAGGGCCAGGTAACACTCCAGGGCCAGGTAACACTCCAGGACCAGGTAACACTACAGGACCTGGTAACACTCCAGGACCAGGTAACATTCAAGGACCAGGTAACACTCCAGGGCCTGGTAACACTCCAGGACCAGGTAACACTCCAGGACCAGGTAACACTCCAGGACCTGGTAACACTCCAGGGCCAGGTAACACTCCAGGACCAGGTAACACTCCAGGACCAGGTAACACTCCACGACCAGGTAACACTCCAGGACCTGGTAACACTCCAGGGCCAGGTAACACTCCAGGACCAGGTAACACTCCAGGGCCAGGTAACACTCCAGGACCAGGTAACACTCCAGGGCCAGGTAACACTCCAGGACCAGGTAACACTCCAGGGCCATTTAACACTCCAGGACCAGGTAACACTCCAGGACCTGGCCTAACCCAAAAATGTTGTTCTGTCTCATCCCCTATCCTTTACAGCTGGTAGTGTGTCTGTGTCTGTGTATATGTATGTATGTGTGTGTGTGTATTTGTGTGTGTGTGTGTGTATTTGTGTGTGTGTTTGCATTTGTGTGTGTGTGTTTGTATGTGTGTGTTTGTGTTTGTATATGCATATATGTGTGTGTGTGTGTGTGTGTGTGTGTGTGTGTGTGTGTGTGTGTGTGTGCGTGCCTGTGGCTTATTTCCTCCTTTCTTGTAACTCCTCCCTGTCACCGTAGCGTCTACAGGAAGCTCTAACCATCTTGGAGACATTATGTAGAGGTTATGACCTAATGGAGACCCAGTCCGTTATGAATCATTCTACCCTCTGGCAAGCTCTTGAAGCTCTCTGCACTCAGACCATGATTAGAATAAGACACCAACGATGACATTGTTTTTTTATTGGTCATCTCCCTGGTGACGGAGTGTGTTTTTATTGGCCATCTCCACGGTGATAGTGTGTTTTAATTGGTCATCTCCACAGTGACAGAGTGTGTTTTCATTGGTCATCTCCACAGTGACAGAGTGTGTTTTTATTGGTCATCTCCATGGTGACACACAATTTTTATTGATCATCTCCACGGTGACAGACTGTATTTTTATTGATAATCTCCACGGTGACAGACTGTAATTTTATTGGTCATCCCCACAGTGACAGAGTGTGTATTTATTGATCATCTCCACGGTGACAGAGTGTGTTTTTATTGGTCACCTCCACAATGACAGAGTGTGTTTTTATTGATAATCTCCACGGTGACAGACTGTAATTTTATTGGTCATCCCCACAGTGACAGAGTGTGTATTTATTGATCATCTCCACGGTGACAGAGTGTGTTTTTATTGGTCACCTCCACAATGACAGAGTGTGTTTTTATTGATAATCTCCACGGTGACAGACTGTAATTTTATTGGTCATCCCCACAGTGACAGAGTGTGTATTTATTGATCATCTCCACGGTGACAGAGTGTGTTTTTATTGGTCACCTCCACAATGACAGAGTGTGTTTTTATTGATCATCTCCACGGTGACAGAGTGTGTTTTTATTGGTCATCTCCACAGCGACAGTGTTAATCATTACTCTAGGCATTATGTTTAGAGGAGGTTTCAGTCTGTGGATATTATGTCAGTTTTAAAAGGCTAGAGGGGCAATCAGGTCTTTATCTCTCTAAAGGGATATAGGGGAGATCAGGTCTTTATCTCTCTAAAGGGATATAGGGGAGATCAGGTCTTTATCCCTCTAAAGGGATATAGGGGAGATCAGGTCTATCTCTCTAGAGGGATATAGGGGAGATCAGGTCTTTATCTCTCTAAAGGGATATAGGGTAGAGCAGCGGGATGATTTTGTCTTGACTGGATGGTCAGGAGGGCCGGAACAGACCAAACAGATATAATATTTGACTAAAACATCATCATTTCCAACCTTGCTTACATTTGTATACAATCACATATTCAGTATCTGTGTATTTATGTGTGGGAATACCTTGGAACAGATATCCAAAATTAAAAACCACTTGGAGTTGATTTACTGGTGTTTTTACAGTCTTTTATGTCCCCTAACAAATACATTTTTTTGAAATATAAATGATAATAGGTATATATATATATATATATATATTTATTTATTTCTCCAGAAAACTTCAAACTTCACCTCCAGTTGGGGAATCCGGCCCTACTGGGTGTTAGGTTAGCTTGGGAAGCTGACAGGTACCGTCATGTTCCAGGCAAGGTGACTCATCATTAAGAGAGTACACTCAGGTCAGCCCCTTCTGTTACACACAGTCCTTATCAGTGGCCAGGGGGCTGTAGGGGAGCGGTGTAATGTCTCTAATGAATGGCTCTTCCACCTTCTGCTCTGCTCATTATGCCACTACACCCTGAGAGAGCAATTAATTACATACGAACAGACAATGCTGGGCCATACCCACTTGAAGGGTCCTTCGTTTACAACGGCTAGAGATCTGTGGTGGAGAGAAACACAGAGGCTGTTTGGGAGTCTCTGGCCTTTCCTCATTTAGATTTGGTCAAAGGTCAGGAGGAAGGAGATTCGGCGAGGAGAGTGTATGTGGATGGACATGTGCTTTTTACTGCAGTGGATTAAATCAGGGTCACACAGAATGATTCTTGGTAGTCTTTAAACAATTCTACTTTGAAACAAAAGTATACACCTCACAGACATGGTTATGGGCTTAAAACCTGTTGAGTGTAGGGGGCAGTATTTTGATGTTTGGATGAAAAACGTACCCAAATGAAACTGCCTATTTCTCAGGCCCAGAATATGCATATCATTAGGATAGAAAACACTGTAAAGTTTTCAAAACTGTCAAAATATTGTCTGTGAGTATAACAGAACTGATATTGCAGGCGAAAACGTGAGGAAAATCCAACCCGGAAGTGAAGGTTTTTCCTGAAAGCGCTCTGTTCCATTGCCTGCCTTCGCTCCATTTAAAGGGATATCAACCAGATTTCTTTTCCTATGGCTTCCCCATGGTATGAACAGTCTTTAGACAGTGTCAGGCTTTTACTTTGAAAAATGAGCGAGAAAGATCACATTGTGTCATTGGATGGCTGGGTGCCAGCAGCTTTTTGCATGCGCAACAGCTTGGAGCAGCCATTTTCTCTCTCTCTCCTATTGAAGAAGCTACAGTCCGGTTGAAATATTATTGATTATGTATTGTAAAAACAACCTGAGGATTGATTAATAAAAACGTTTGACATGTTTCTACGAACTTTACGGATACTATTTGGAATTGTCGTCTGCCCCGTCGTGACCACTCGAGCCTGTGGATTTCTGAACATAACGCGACAACCAAATGGAGGTAATAGTAATCTTTTTGGAAAAAAGGAACATTTATTGTGTAACTGGGAGTCACGTGAGTACAAACATCCGAAGATCATCAAAGGTAAGCGATTCATTTTATTGTTTTTCTGACCTTTGTGACCAATCTACTTGGCTGCTAGCTGTTTGTAATGTTTTGTCTGCTGAGAGAGATGTGCTTACATAAACACTTGGTATGCTTTCGCCGAAAAGCTTTATTGAAATCTGAATGCAAGGTGGATTAACAACAAGCTAAGCTGTGTTTTGCCCCCGGTGATGCGTTGTGCAGACCTCACTACCCTCTGGAGAGCCTTACGGTTGTGGGCGGAGCAGTTGCTGTATCAGGCAGTGATACAGCCCGACAGGATGCTCTCGATTGTGCATCTGCAAGCATTTGTGAGTGCTTTTGGTGACAAGCCAAATTTCTTCAGCCTCCTGAGGTTGAAGAGGCGCTGCTGCGCCTTCTTCCCCATGCCCCCTGTTTGGGTGGACCATTTCAGTTTGTCCGTGATGTGTACGCCGAGGAACTTAAAACTTTCCACCCTCTCCACTACTGTCCCGTCGATGTGGATAGGGGGCTGCTCTCTCTGCTGTTTCCTGAAGTCCACGATCATCTCCTTTGTTTTGTTGACATTGAGTGTGAGTTTATTTTCCAAGACCACACTCCGAGGACCCTCACGGTCGTCAAGTCGTTGTTGGTAATCAAGCCTACCACTGTAATGTCATCTGCAAACTTGATGATTGAGTTGGAGGCGTGCATGGCCACGCAGTCGTGGGTGAACAGGGAGTACATGAGAGGGCTGAGAACGCACCCTTGTGGGGCCCAGGGGGTGGATCCACAGGGGTGGATCCCAAACTAAATTACCTTTACAGGGGTAGATCCCAAACTAAATTACCTTTACAGGGGTAGATCCCAAACTAAATTACCTTTACAGGGGTAGATCCCAAACTAAATTACCTTTACAGGGGTAGATCCCAAACTAAATTACCTTTACAGGGGTAGATCCCAAACTAAATTACCTTTACAGGGGTAGATCCCAAACTAAATTACCTTTACAGGGGTGGATCCCATATTAAATTACCTTTACAGGGGTGGATCCCAAACTAAATTACCTTTACAGGGGTAGATCCCAAACTAAATTACCTTTACATAGATCCCAAACTAAATTACCTTTACAGGGGTGGATCCCAAACTAAATTACCTTTACAGGGGTGGATCCCAAACTAAATTACCTTTACAGGGGTAGATCCCAAACTAAATTACCTTTACAGGGGTAGATCCCAAACTAAATTACCTTTACAGGGGTAGATCCCAAACTAAATTACCTTTACAGGGTAGATCCCAAACTAAATTACCTTTACAGGGGTGGATCCCAAACTAAATTACCTTTACAGGGGTGGATCCCAAACTAAATTACCTTTACAGGGGTAGATCCCAAACTAAATTACCTTTACAGGGGTAGATCCCAAACTAAATTACCTTTACAGGGGTAGATCCCAAACTAAATTACCTTTACAGGGGTAGATCCCAAACTAAATTACCTTTACAGGGGTGGATCCCAAACTAACTAACTAACTTATCCCGGCACACCTGTCACCATCGTCTCATGACACTCACCTGGACTCCATCACCTCCTTGACTACCTTCCCTATATCTATCACTCCCCTTGGTTCTTACCTCAGGTTTTATCGACTCTTGTTTTCATGTTGGTGCTTTGTTTGTGTTTATTGTTTTGTTTATTTATTAAAACATTCACTCCCTGTCCTTGCTTTTCCGACTCTCAGCAGCACTCGTTACAATTATAGATAAAACAAAATTAGCATATTGTTTTTAACCGTTTTAATGTTTTTCTCAAAACAAAAGCTGTGGCAGGATACACATAACCTTTCTCTCCCTGTGTGTGTGTGTGTGTGTGTGTGTGTGTGTGTGTGTGTGTGTGTGTGTGTGTGTGTGTGTGTGTGTGTGTGTGTGTGAATGCATCTGCAGATGTGTTGGCTGTGGGACTGTGGTGATGATAATGGGTTGTGCACGGTGCTGGAACGGCGGTATTGTTAGTTGCAATTTACACAAAAACTCACACACACACACACACACACACACACATTGTGAGATAAGAGAGGGTCATTCAATGCAGGGATTGTTCTATTATATGTTGTTGTAATTATAGTAGAATAAATGTGTTGCCTGACCTCAGACACACACCTCATGAACATAGACCTGGCCCAATGTCAATACACTGATATTTATATATGTGTGTGTGTGTGTGTGTGTGTGTGTGTGTGTGTGTGTGCGCGTGTGTGTGTTTATAGGAGTGAGCTGATGAGGTTGTTACTATGATAAATAGCACCTGTATAGTATTTATTCTCACTACTTTACCCACACTCCAACACACTGTGACAACCCTCACACTCTGTCCGCTCAATTCTATCTCTTTGCTCCTGTTTTCCTTGTCAGTGGGCGGAGCCGGGAAGGGTTGTCAGCGAAATGGGACACACCAGGCCTCGGGTGTGTCCCGGGGATAAATACACCCCCATACATCGAGAAGTCTCTCTCCGCTCAGACACACTGTTAAGAGTCAATGTGCAACAGGTGGGACGGGGTCAGGCGCAGGACACACAGAACTGAGTAATTACAGACCAAACAACAAAATCTCCCACGCAGGGAAAAATAATCACAAATATAAGTGACAGCTTTAACACAGAACAAAACCATGGGAACCAGAGGGTTAAATAAGGAACCTAATTATGGGATTGGAAACCAGGTGTGAACAATGAAGACAAAACAAATGGAAAATGAAAAGTGGATCGGTGGCGGCTAGAAAACCGGTGACGTCGACCACACACACACGCACACACACACACACACGTACTTGTGCACGCATGCACACACACACACACACACACACACACACACACGTACTTGTGCACGCACGCACGCAATCACACACACACACACACACACACGTACTTGTGCACGCACGCACGCACACTCACACACACACACACACACGCACACACACACACGGTTTGCCCAACAGGAATGAACCCTTCCATCAGCCATTCCAATGGAAACTAAGGGGAGGAGTATTGTTGTGGGAGTTTGTTTGTATCGGTTGCTGGGTCAGATTCTCTCCTAATGATAGAGCATTCTGATACGAATCAGACACAACCACAACCGGGGCTGTGCTAAACGCAGCTTAAAGGAAGATAGAGGTAGATGGAGAGGATGGAGGAGAGGAGGAAGGGAATAGGGAGGAGAGACCAGATCAGGAAAAAAGTTGTGAATAAGTGCAGACCTGGGTGAAATAATAAAGGAGAAACTGTGGGGGAGAGGAGAGATGGATGGAATCAGGGTTGGAGGGAGGGACAGTGATCTACTTTAGTCTCTACTGGGGTTTGTTGATGGACATGGCCTGCAGGAGACCAAATGGCCTTCTGTGGAGTCTGTTGCCACGGGAGACGCTGCAGGTGGTTCTCTCTCTCTCTCTCTCTCAATCTCTCTCTCTGTCTTGCAATCTCTATCTTAGTCTCTCTCTCTTAGACTCTCTCAATCCCTCTCTCTGTCTCTATGTCTCTGTCTCTGTCTCTCTCTCTCTCTCTCAATCCCTCTCTCTCAATCCCTCTCTCTGTCTCTATGTCTCTGTCTCTCTCTCTCTCTCAATCTCTCTGTTAGTCTCTCTCTCTTAGTCTCTGTCTCTCTCTCTCTCAATGTCTCTGTTAGTCTCTCTCTCTTAGTCTCTGTCTCTCTCTCTCTATCTCTTCCTCTCCCTCTCCCTCTCCCTCTGTCTCTGTCTCTGTCTCTGTCTCTGTCTCTGTCTCTGTCTCTGTCTCTCTCTCTCAATCTCTCTGTTAGTCTCTCTCTCTTAGTCTCTGTCTCTCTCTCAATCTCTCTGTTAGTCCCTCTCCCTCTCCCTCTCTCTCTCTCTCTCTCTGTCTCTCTGTTAGTCTCTCTCTAATATTATCTGTCTCTCTCTCTCTCTCAATCTCTCTGTTAGTCCCTCTCTCTCTCTCTCTCTCTCTCTCTGTTAGTCTGTCTCTGTCTCTCTCTCTCTCTCTCAATCTCTGTTAGTCCCTCTCTCTCTCTCTCTCTCTCTCTGTTATTCCCTCTCTCTCTCTCTCTCTCTCTCTGTTAGTCCCTCTCCTTAGTCTCTGTCTCTCTCTCTCTCTCTCAATCTCTATGTTAGTCCCTCCCTCTCTCTCTCTCTCTCTCTCTCTGTTAGTCTCTCTCTCTCTCTCTCTCTCTCTCTCAATCTCTCTGTTAGTCCCTCTCCCTCTCTCTCTCTCAATCTCTCTGTTAGTCTCTCTCTCTCTCTCTCTCTCTCTCTCTCTCTCTCTCTGTTAGTCTCTCTCTCTCTCTCTTAGTCTCTGTCTCTCTCTCTCTCAATCTCTCTGTTAGTCCCTCTCTCTCTCTCTCTCTCTCTGTTAGTCCCTCTCTCTCTCTCTCTCTCTCTCTCTCTCTCTCTGTTAGTCTCTCTCTCTTAGTCTCTGTCTCTCTCTCTCAATCTCTGTTAGTCCCTCCCTCTCTCTCTCTCTCTCTCTCTCTGTTAGTCTCTCTCTCTTAGTATCTGTCTCTCTCTCTCTCTCAATCTCTCTGTTAGTCCCTCTCTCTCTCTCTCTCTCTGTTAGTCTCTCTCTCTCTCTCTCTCTCTCTCTCTCTCTCTCTTGCTCTCTTGCTCTACCTAGACTCTCTGCAGTTCCTGTTTTTAATAGTGTTATTCTTCATCCGACCTGTGACAAACTCCATGGAGAGAGATTGAGAGGGGTTGGAGGTAAGGGGGAAATATGGAACCATGATGATTGCTAGGTAAATTGTTTGTGTTTGTGTCTGTCTGTCTGCGTGTGTGTATCTGTCTGTCATTCCGAGAGAGAGAGAGAGAGAGAGAGAGAGAGAAAGAGAGAGAGAGAAAGAGAAAGAGAGAAAGAGAGAGAGAGAGAGAGAGAGAGAGAGAGAGAGACGAAGATATAGGGAGGGAGAGTGAGAGAGATGAAGAAAGGTTCAGTCTCATCTGAAAGTTGTAAATTCTTGGTTATCTGCACGAACCCTGGCTAACAAGTTGAATCAGCAATACAAAATTGGGTTTCATTATTTATTTACTAAATACCTAACTAATCACACAGAATTAAATATACACATAATTAAATCATAACTTGATTACAAATTACGTCATAAAGGAAAACGTCCCTAGCGGGTGGAACAGATATGACAGCTTGTTACACAAAATAAAAGGGGTTGGGTTTGAGTGAAAGAGCGGGAAGACTGAGGAACAAAGGGAAGAAGTTGTGCTATTGTAAATACAGTATCTTATGCATTCTAAATTATAGCCCACTTGGAAAAGGAAAATGCAATATATATTTACTCTGAGCTGCGCTTCAGTAGGTTGGTAGATGGACGGCCGTGTTGCCGAACCGAGTCCTTTGAAGAATATCACTGCTGGAAAATTAGATACGTTGTAGTAACGTCGTGGTGTGGTAGACGGGATACTCTGTCTGTTCCTTCCTAACCCTCGTTTGCAGCTGCTGATGCTAACTCAATGGCTAGGAGGCATCACTTCTGTAGTGAATAAGAGTTCAAAGTTCATACCATTCGCAACCAAAGCTCACGCTGATGTTGGCTTCATTCTGTAGTTATTATCTGAACAATTCTGACATAGGACCGTCGTCCTCACATCCTCGGAACAGGAGGTTATATTGTCGTCAAGGGCTTATATAGGAAGGGAGAGGAGGGCATGTTTGAAAAGTTTTATAGCCCATGTCCCTTCACAGGGGCGGGCCACTGATTTGAGCAGAGCCCTATCTATGAAAACCCAAATCTCACATTTTAGATGCTAAAATCACATTTCATCCCATCACAAATAATTTCATATTCAAACATTTAAATTGAACAACATTTCCATGTGAATCCGATAACTCTGATGGGTAGACTTTCCACTGTAGAGTTTATGTCATCTTATTGTTGATGAGAATGTCTCAGATGACAACCGAACTGACATCATATTCATTAATTTCCACCGCATATGTTCAATTGGTCGCATTACCAGAATATAGTTCATTTCCCCCCCACCTTCTGATGTTCCCAGAATCTCTATGTTAACCAATTGTTTTGCAAATGTAACCTTAGTAGGGTGGGGAAGAGGTATTTATGACTGTCATAAACCTACCCCCAGGCCAACGTCATGACACCACCGTAGGCAGACATGGCTCTCAAGAGAAGACAGGCTATGTGCACATTGCCCACAAAATGAGGTGGATACTGAGCTGCACGTCCTAACCACCTGACAAATGTATGACCATATTAGAGACACATATTTCCCTCAGATTACACAGATCCACTAAGAATATCTATTGGGTGAAATACAACAGTGTGACATCACAGCAGCAATATGTGTGACCTGTTGCCACAAGAAAAGGGCAACCAGTGAAGAACAAACACTATTGTAAATACAACCCACATTTATGTGTTTTTATGTTTTGTACTTTGTGCAATTTTGAAATGTGTTGGAACTTTTGTGAATGTTCTGTTTACTGTTCATTTTGTATTGTTTATTTCACTCTTGTTTATTATCTATTTCACTTGCCTTGGCAATGTAAACATACGTTTCCTATGCCAAAAAAAGCCCTTAAATTGAATTTAATTGAATTGAGAGACGAAGAGAGTGAGGGGGAGAGGGAGGGAGAGAGAGAGAGAGGGAGGGAGGCAAATCTGTTGCTATAGTAACCTGAGTCGCCGTGGTCGTCATGGCGAAGCTGCTCCTGCATTTCGAGAGACGTTCGGTGCTTGCGTGACGTGTAGAATGAATGTGTGTTCATCCACCTCACTCCAGGCAGGAGAGGAGGACATCTCCCATCACTGAGGGAGAGAGGAAAGATAGAGAGGGACAAAGATAGAGATAGGGAAGGAAAGATAGAGAGAGGGAAAGAGAGAGAGAGAGTGGGAAAGATAGAGAAAGACAAAGATAGATGGAGAAAGAGAGAAAGAGACAAAGATAGAGAGGGAATATATATATATATTCCAAGGGGGGGCGCCAACCCAGACAGGATGACCACATCAGTGAATCAACCCACTCAGGTGACGCACCCCTTCCAGGGACGGCATGAGAGAGCCCCAGTAAGCCAGTGACTCAGCCCCTGTAATAGGGTTAGAGGCAGAGAATACCAGTGGAAAGAGGGGAACCGGCCAGGCAAAGGCAGCAAGGGCGGTTCGTTGCTCCAGAGCCTTTCCGTTCACCTTCCCACTCCTGGGCCAGACTACACTCAATCATATGACCCACTGAAGAGATGAGTCTTCAGTAAAGACTTAAAGGTTGAGACCGAGTTTGCGTCTCTGAAATGGGTAGGCAGACCGTTCCATAAAAATGGAGCTCTATAGGAGAAAGCCCTGCCTCCAGCTGTTTGCTTAGAAATTCTAGGGACAATTAGGAGGCCTGCGTCTTGTGACCGTAGCGTACGTGTAGGTATGTACAGCAGGACCAAATCAGAGAGATAGGTAGGAGCAAGCCCATGTAATGCTTTGTAGGTTAGCAGTAAAACCTTGAAATCAGCCCTTGCTTTGACAAGAAGCCAGTGTAGAGAGGCTAGCACTGGAGTAATATGATCAAATTTTTGGGTTCTAGTCAGGATTCTAGCAGCCGTATTTAGCACCAACTGAAGTTTATTTAGTGCTTTATCCAGGTAGCCGGAAAGTAGAGCATTGCAGTAGTCTAACCTAGAAGTGACAAAAGCATGGATTAATTTTTCTGCATCATTTTTGGACAGAAAGTTTCTGATTTTTGCAATGTTACGTAGATGGAAAAAAGCTGTCCTTGAAATGGTCTTGATATGTTCTTCAAAAGAGAGATCAGGGTCCAGAGTAACGCCAAGGTCCTTTACAGTTTTATTTGAGACTAATTGAGATTAAGATTAAGATTAATTGTCAGATTCAACAGAAGATCTCTTTGTTTCTTGGAACCTAGAACAAGCATCTCTGTTTTGTCTGAGTTTAAAAGTAGAACGTTTGCAGCCATCCACTTCCTTATGTCTGAAACACAGGCTTCTAGCGAGGGCAATTTTGGGGCTTCACCATGTTTCATTGAAATGTGCAGCTGTGTGTCATCCGCATAGCAGTGAAAGTTAACATTATGTTTTCGAATAACATCCCCAAGAGGTAAAATATATAGTGAAAACAATAGTGGTCCTAAAACGGAACCTTGAGGAACACCGAATTTTACAGTTGATTTGTCAGAGGACAAACCATTCACAGAGACCAACTGCATTGCATTGCATGGTGCTGTGATTGTGTCAGATTCATCAGTTCCTGTTGGGAGACTCGACTGTGGAGAGAGAAACACACAGCTGTGAGACACAAACACACAGGCAGGTCAGCTCTGCCATGTCTGTCTGAATGGTTACTACTTGTTTGGTTACCATGGCTACTTGCTTCTACTACTGCACACCTCTTCCTCTGGATACTCATTTCTACTACTGCACATCTCTTTCTCTGGATACTCATTTCTACTACTGCACACCTCTTCCTCTGGATACTCATTTCTACTACTGCACATCTCTTTCTCTGGATACTCATTTCTACTACTGCACACCTCTTCCTCTGGATACTCATTTCTACTACTGCACATCTCTTTCTCTGGATACTCATTTCTACTACTGCACACCTCCTTCTCTAGCTACTCATTTCTACTACTGTAGATCTCCTTCTCTATACATGACATCACCTGGTAGATCATTTATTTTAGTTTATATTTAACTAGGCAAGTCAGTTTAAGAACAAATGTTTCTTTACAACCCCGGCCAAACCCTAACCCGGACGACGCTGTGCTCAATTGCGCGCCACCCTAATTGGACTCCCGATCACAGACGGTTGTGATACAGCCCATGATCGAACCAGGCTCTGTAGTGACACCTCTAGCGCTGCGATGCAGGGTCCTTAGACCGCTGTGCCACTAAGGATTAACATTCTTTGATAACATAGAACTTGTTGGAAGTTGGAGGATGCGGTGTATATTTGTCTTAGAAGGTTTGTATGTCACGCCCTGACCTCAGAGAGCCTGTTTATTTCTCTATTTGGTTAGGCCAGGGTGTGAATTGGGGTGGGAATTCTAGTTTTTCTATTTCTTTGTTGGCCGGGTATGGTTCCCAATCAGAGGCAGCTGTCTATCGTTGTCTCTGATTGGGGATCATACCTGTTTTCCACCTGTGTTTGTGGGATCTTGTTTTTTTGCACAGTTGCTGTATAGCCCTGCAGAACTTTACATTCGTTGATGGTTTGTTGGTTTCTTTGGTGCTCATCTAAAATAAAGAAAGCTCTTTCCACGCTGCGCTTTGGTCTCATTCTGACGACGGATGT
The DNA here is from genome assembly GCF_018296145.1 of Oncorhynchus tshawytscha. Lineage (NCBI taxonomy): Eukaryota > Metazoa > Chordata > Actinopteri > Salmoniformes > Salmonidae > Oncorhynchus > Oncorhynchus tshawytscha. The sequence continues at coordinate 55,386,817 of NC_056442.1, read as the reverse complement.
AACATTGGTGCTAAGGAACAAGGCTTCATCATGTATCTGTTCGTGTTGTTGCAGTTCAGCAGTGTACTTGTCACTCTCCTATGCTTTAGCGTTTCTCTAGGAATGAAGGTTCAGTTGATTGGTTGAATTTGCCACTGGGCTTAATCGCAATCAGTCAAATTAGATATTTAAGACAAGGTTTATTGCATAATTCTGTATCTGTTTGAATATGTATACGCTTCATATTCTGTGTTCTCCCCTCTCTCCCGTCCTTCCCCTCTCTCCTGTCTGCCTCCCCTCTCTCCCCTCTCCTTCCCCTCTCTCCATTCTCTCCTGTCTGCCTCCCCTCTCTCCCCACTGCCTCCCCTCTCTCCCCTCTCCTTCCCCTCTCTCCCGTCTGCCTCTCCTTCCCCTCTCTCCCGTCTGCCTCCCCTTTCTCCCCTCTCCTTCCCCTCTCTCCCGTCTGCCTCCCCTCTCCTTCCTCTCTCTCCCGTCTGCCTCCCCTCTCTCCCGTCGGCCTCCTCCCTCTCTCCCCTCTCCTTCCCCTCTCTCCATTCTCTCCCGTCTGCCTCCCCTCTCTCCCCCACTGCCTCCCCTCTCTCCCCTCTCCTTCCCCTCTCTCCCGTCTGCCTCCCCTCTCCTTCCTCTCTCTCCCGTCTGCCTCCCCTCTCTCCCGTCTGCCTCCCCTCTCTCCCGTCTGTCTCCCCTCTCTCTCCTCTCCTTCCCCTCTCTCCCATCTGTCTCCCCTCTCTCCCGTCTGCTTCCTCTGCCTCCCCTCTCCTTCCCCTCTCTCCCCTCTGCCTCCCCTCTCCCCTCTCCTTCCCCTCTCTCCCCTCTGCCTCCCCTCTCCCCTCTCCTTCCTCTCTCTCCTCTCCTTCCCCTCTCTCCCGTCTGCTTCCCCTCTCTCCCGTCTGCCTCCCCTCTCTCCCGTCTGCCTCCCCTCTCTCCCGTCTGCCTCCCCTCTCTCCCGTCTGCCTCCCCTCTCTCCCGTCTGTCTCCCTCTCTCTCCCGTCTGTCTCCCCTCTCTCCCGTCTGTCTCCCCTCTCTCCCGTCTGCCTCCCCTCTCTCCCGTCTGTCTCCCCTGTCTCCCCCGTCTCCTCCCCTCTCTCCCGTCTGCCCCTCCTGCCTATCATCTCTCCCGTCTGCCTCCCTTCTCTCCCCGTCTGCCTCCCCTCTCTCCCGTCTGCCTTCATCTCTCCCCCTTCCCTCCTCATCTCTCCCGCCTGCCTCCCCCGTTGCCTCTCTCCTGTCTATCTTCCCCTCTCTCCCCTTCCCTCCCGTCTGCCTCCCCTCTCTCCCGTCTGCCTCCCCTCTCTCCCCTTCCCTCCTCTCTCTCCCCATCTGCCTCCCCTCTCTCCTGTCTCTCCCCTCTCTCCCCCGTCTGCCTCCCCTCTCTCCCGTCTGCCTCCCCTTCCCTCCTCTCTCTCCCCTTCCCTCCTCTCTCTCCCCTTCCCTCGCCTCTGTGTTTCTGCCTTCCAGTTTGATAGAGATGTCCAGCGACCTTCATAAAAGGACAGTATCTCTAGGTATTTCAGAGCTGGTGTTCTGGAGCCTCAAAGCTGATGAGAATAGTGTATAGTCAGGGTGAATGTGTGATGAATGTAACTGTACCTGTGTTTGCCTGAGTACTAGATTATAGGTAGGTGCAGTGGACTTTGCTGTGTTTGCCTGAGTACTAGGTTGTAGATACCAACATGTTTCAAGCAGACCACCATAGTCCCTGTGCCCAAGAATACAAAGGCAACCTGCCTAAATGACTACAGACCCGTAGCACTCACGTCCGTAGCCATGAAGTGCTTTGAAAGGTTGGTCATGGCTCACATCAACACCATTATCCCAGAAACCCTAGACCCACTCCAATTACCATACCGCCCAAACAGATCCACAGATGATGCAATATCTATTGCGCTCCACACTGCCCTTTCCCACCTGGACAAAAGGAACACTTATGTGAGAATGCTGTTCATTGATTACAGCTCAGCGTTCAACACCATAGTAAAGTCAAAGCTCATCACTAAGCTAAGGATCCTGGGACTAAACACCTCCCTCTACAACTGGATCCTGGACTTCCTGACGAGCCGCCCCCAGGTGGTGAGGGTAGGTAGTAACACATCTGCCACTCTGATCCTCAACACTGGAGCACCCCAGGGGTGCATGCTCAGTCCCCTCCTGTACTCCCTGTTCACCCACGACTGTACGGCCAGGCACGACTTCAAAACCATCATTAAGTTTGCAGACGACACAACAGTGGTAGGCCTGATCACCGACAACAACGAGACAGCCAACAGGGAGGAGGTCAGAGATCTGGCGGGGTGGTGCCAGAGTAACAACTTATCCCTCAACGTAACCAAGACAAAGGAGATTATTGTGGACTACAGGAAAAGGAGGACCGAGTACGCCCCCATTCTCATCGACGGGGCTGTAGTGGAGCAGGTTGAGAGCTTCAAGTTTCTTGGTGTCCATATCAACAACAAACTAGAATGGTCCAAACATACCAAGACAGTCGAGAAGAGGGCACGACAAAGCCTATTCCTCCTCAGGAAACTAAAAAGAGAACAAGAGAGAGAAAGAGAACAAGAGAGGGAGAGAACAAGAGAGAGAGAGAGTTAGAGAGAGAGAAAGAGAGAGAAAGAGAGAGAGAGAACAAGAGAGGGAGAGAACAAGAGAGAGAGAGAGTTAGAGAGAGAGAAAGAGAGAGAAAGAGAGAGAGAGAACAAGAGAGGGAGAGAACAAGAGAGAGAGAGAGAAGAAGAGAGAGAGAGAACAAGAGAGGGAGAGAACAAGAGAGAGAGAGAGTTAGAGAGAGAGAAAGAGAGAGAAAGAGAGGGAGAGAACAAGAGAGAGAGAGAACAAGAAAGAGAGAGAGTTAGAGAGAGAGAGTTAGAGAGAGAGAGAACAAGAGAGGTAGAGGGAGGGAGAGAGAGAGAGAGAGAGAGAGAGAGAGAGAGAGAGAGAGAGAGTATAAGTATTACTGAAGCTACTGTCACCGTGGAGGAGTTTCTGGTCGACGGAGGAGAGAATGTTGCTTATGCGTCACGGATGAATAAAGCGGTGGTGGTTTCTCTTAAAGAAGAGTGTCTAGTTGATCGTATGGTTGAGCATGGTGTACTTCTTAAAGAAAAGTGTCTTGTTGATCGTATGGTTGAGCATGGTGTACTTCTTAAAGAAGAGTGTCTAGTTGATCGGATGGTTGAGCATGGTGTACTTCTTAAAGAAGAGTGTCTAGTTGATCGGATGGTTGAGCATGGTGTATTTCTTAAAGAAGAGCGTCTTGTAGATCGTATGGTTGAGCATGGTGTACTTCTTAAAGAAGAGTGTCTTGTTGATCGTATGGTTGAGCATGGTGTACTTCTTAAAGGAATGTTTATTCAAGTTATGCCACTTTTTTTCTCCCTCAACAATGGTAACTATTTCAAATGTACCACCTTTTATTCCCAATGAGTTATTGCAGTTTGGGAAGTTCGCAAGTTCAATTAAGATTGTCCCGTTGGGTTGCATACACCCAGCGTTGAAGCAGGTTATTTCGGTGACAGGTGTTTATGTTTTTGGACTCACCGGAGCAGTCTTTGGAGTTATCGTTTAAAGTCAAGTATGACAACAGACTGTATATGGCTTGCGCTAGTTCGGGTAGTCGAAGGTGTTTTGAGTGTTGGGATGTTGTCCATAAGTGATATGCTTGCCCGAAAAGGGAGAAGGCAGAGGGCAGAGGGAGGGGTGCAGGTGGTCCTCGTAACGTCCACTGATGTAGGGAGAGGTGGGCCGACAGCGGTAGAGCAGCCACAAGCACCTGTTGCTGAGGAACAATTTGTCTGTGTTGATGTTATGCAGCAGAAAAATATTGTTGTAGAAGGTAAGGATGGATCTGAAGAGCCATTTCCTCCGACTGGTGAGGAGGTGCCCAGTACGAGTGCTCGGGTACAGGAGAGGGTTCATGTGGAGCTAATCTCTCTGGTATTGGAGGAGATGCCCACTATAAGTAATGGGGTACAGGAGGGGGTTCAGGTGGGGCTAGTCTCCCAGGTAGTGGAGGAGATGCCCACTATGAGTAATGGGGTACAGGAGGGGGTTCATGTGGAGCTAATCTCTCAGGTATTTGAGGAGATGCCCACTATGAGTAATGGGGTACAGGAGGGGGTTCAGGTGGGGCTAGTCTCCCAGGTAGTGGAGGAGATGCCTGGTACGAGTGATGGGCTGCAAGTGGGGAGTGTTGAGAGGGATGTGGTAGAAGGGAGTCAGGGGTCTGTGGCCTCTGTTGAGGAGGATCAAGGGAAGGATATGGATATCTCAATTGATAAGATAGCAGCTGTTGATGACTCAATTTACAATCTAGAGGAGGTAAATGGGTTCCTGGGTCAGACTTTTGGGTAATCTTTCAAATTGGCCGATTTTTTTTATGTTGATTGTCACGCCCTGGCCATAGAGAGGCTTTTATTCTCTATTTTGGGTAGGCCAGGGTGTGACTAGGGTGGGCAGGCTTGTTTCTTTATTTCTATGTTTTCTGTTTCTATGTTTTGGCCAGGTATGGTTCTCAATCAGGGACAGCTGTCTATCGTTGTCTCTGATTGGGAGTCATACTTAGGCAGCCTGTTTTCCTTTGTATTTTGTGGGAAGTTGTCTTTGTTAGTGGCACTATAGCCCTAGTCAGTGGCACAGTCGTTGCTTTGTTTCTTGGTGACATTTACATAAATAAAGAGAAAATGTACGCTCACCGCACTGCACCTTGGTCCGGTCATTTCCAAGACGACGCTCGTGACATTGATAAGTTTGTGAGGTCAGCTGTGATGTTACAGAAGACGGTGGGGTTAGACCAGTTGAGTGAGAAGAAGTGTTTTCGCTTGAGGAAATGTGTTACTGCTGTCACAGCAGCAAAGGGTAGTGGGAAATCGTGGTCCGGTTAAGAGAAAAAGAAAACAGAGATGATCATCACACCTCATAAGGTGTCTGGTTTCTTGTGCTTTTCCTTTCTCTTTTCTACATGGAGGTACTAAGGGTAGGTTCTCTCAATATGAATGGGGGAAGGGACATGAATAAGAGGGCTTGGGTATTAGAAGTAATAAAACAGAAAAGGCTTAATGTAGTTTTTCTACGGGAGACACATAGTGATGAAACTAATGAGGTTGACTGGGGTATGTGGTGGGAGGGGCAGCATGTACTCAGTCTTGGTACTAATTTCAGTGCTGGGGTGGACATTTTGTTTCCCTCAGGCTTAGGGGTGACTGTGGTATCTACAACAAAGATTGTCAAGGGATGGGTTTTATTGGTCAAGGTGGATGTTATGGGTTTATTATTAGTTTTTTTTAAATGTTTATGCTCCTAATGAGGGTACAGAGCGTATTGCTGTATTTGATCAAATAAAGGAAACCTTAAGACAGTTTGACCAAGAGGGGTGTATGGTTTTAGGGGGGGGACTGGAATTGTACAGTAGCTTTTACTGTTGACCGCACTGCTGAAGAACCTCACCTGCGGTCAGCCACTTGCCTGTCTGGTCAATTAACTGAGTTTGAGCTTTCTGATGTGTGCAGAGTAAGGAATGCAAAGGTTAGGCAGTACACATGGCTAAAAGTGAATGAAGGTCGTGTCAGTGCAGCAAAGTTAGACAGGTTGTATGTATCTGATCACTACTGTACTAGGGTTGGAAGGTTAGACAGGTTGTATGTATCTGATCACTACTGTAGTAGGGTTGGAAGGTTAGACATGTTGTATGTATCTGATCACTAATGTAGTAGGGTTGGAAGGTGTGATATTACTCCTGTGGGTTTCTCTGATCACCATAGTGTTACTGTTGATATTCACTTATCCTTTCCACGAAGGTCATCACCTTACTGGTATTTTAATGTTACGTTGTTACATGACGTCATGTTTTGTGAAAGGTTTTTGTTGTTTTTGGGAAAAATGGAGGCTCACAAAAAGGAAATTTGAGTCCTTGAGTCAATGGTGGCAGTTTGGGAAGGCCCAAATATGATTGTTTTGTCAACAGTATACTGCTCTGTCTCGTACTGAAGTTAAAGAGACTATCAGGGACCTTGAACAGGACATCAAATCTATTGAATTGAAGTTGCTCACTCAGAACGACCCTGGACTAGTTATGAACTTACAGGACAAGAGACATGAACTGAGGATCTTTCTACATGAAAGAGTGAAGGGTGCCTTGATTAGGTCTCGTTTTGCTACCCTCAAGGATATGGATGCTCCCAGCACTTAAAAATAAACCTAGGACAGTCGACATTGCAACGTAAACAGATGGTCTGCCTTCGTCTCCCTGATGGGAAGGTGACCACGGATGACAGTGAAATGCGCCAACATGCCGTGGATTTTTACTCTGCCCTCTATAAGGTGGAGGATTGTGATTCTCTGTATGCTGTTACATGGACTTCCTCAATTGGGCCCTGAGCAGAGAGTTGCTTTGGACTCTGACATTACTCTGCAGGAGATGTCCACAGCAGTTATGCAGATCTCAACAGGCCAAGCCCCTGGCATCGATGGCTTACCATATGAGTTTTATAATCACTTTTGGGGGTCTATTGGGGAGGATTTTTATGAAGTGGTGTGTGAATCTTTTCATGAGGGTTCTCTTCCTGTATCTTGTCAACGTGCAGTGCTTTCATTGTTGCCAAAAAAGTGGGATTTGTTGCATTGCCGTGCGCAGAATATAAAATTGCATCTAAATGTCTTTCAAACAGGTTGAAAGAGTATCTGGGGCTGTTGGTCCACAAGGACCAGTCTAACTGTGTACCTGACCACTCTATAGTAGATAACTTATTTCTAATAAGAGATGTTTTAAACATTTGTAAACTACCTGATGTAAATGTGGGTTTACTTTCTTTGGATCAGGAGAAGGCCTTTGATCATGTGGACCACCAGTACTTGTTCAAAACAATGAAAGCCTTTGGGTTTGGGGGTGGTTATTTGTCTTGGATGAGTTTACTGTAATCTGGGGCCTCATGTATGGTGAAGGTGGGGGGTGGTTTGAGTTGCCCCATCCCTGTCAAAAAGGGGCATCAGGCAGGGATGCCCAATATCAGGACAGTTATATTGCAATTGAACCAATGGTTTGTTTTTTAAGAGTGAGGCTTACTGGTTTCTCTGTGCCGGGAGTAATGAAGGGTCCCACGATAGCACTGTCTGCGTATGCAGATGACCTGACAGTTTTTATTACAGAGGGTGAGGATGTTAAGGTTCTCTCCAACACTCTAAAGGTGTATGAGGGGGCCTCCTCAGCTAGAGTCAATTGGGAATAAAGTGAATCGCTGTGGGCAGGTCAGCTTCAGACGGGGTCCGCTCCACGGTTACCAGCGGGCTTCAGACGGGGTCCACTCCACGGTTACCAGGGGGCTTCAGATGGGGTCCGCTCCACGGTTACCAGGGGGCTTCAGATGGGGTCCGCTCCACGGTTACCAGGGGGATTCAAACGGGGTCCGCTCCAAGGTTACCAGGGGCTTCAGACGGGGTCCACTCCACGGTTACCAGCGGGCTTCAGACGGGGTCCACTCCACGGTTACCAGGGGGCTTCAGATGGGGTCCGCTCCACGGTTACCAGGGGGCTTCAGATGGGGTCCGCTCCACGGTTACCAGGGGGATTCAAACGGGGTCCGCTCCAAGGTTACCAGGGGCTTCAGACGGGGTCCGCTCCACGGTTACCAGCGGGCTTCAGACGGGGTCCACTCCACGGTTACCAGGGGGCTTCAGATGGGGTCCGCTCCACGGTTACCAGGGGGCTTCAGATGGGGTCCGCTCCACGGTTACCAGGGGGATTCAAACGGGGTCCGCTCCACGGTTACCAGGGGGCTTCAGACGGGGTCCGCTCCACAGTTACCAGGGGGCTTCAGACGGGGTCCGCTCCATGGTTACCAGATGGGCTTCAGATGGGGTCCGCTCCACGGTTACCAGGGGGCTTCAGACGGAGTCCGCTCCATGGTTACCAGGGGGGCTTCAGACGGGGTCCGCTCCATGGTTACCAGGGGGGCTTCAGTGGGGCAGAGATGGGATGAAGACTTTTGATGTATTTCAGAAAAATAACTGTGAGGGTGTATCAGAGAAAGTGTGTGCCAGACTATCAAGGTGGAAATGGGTGCTACACCAGCTGTCTTATAGGGGAAGGGTACTGGTAGCTAATAATCTTGCTGCCTCTACTCTGTGGCACAGACTAATGATTTTGCAGCCACCAAAGGGCCTGATACAAGAGCTTCGCTTCAGAGGACCCTTGTCAATTTATTCTGGTCTGGACAACACTGGATTAAAGCTGCAGCCCTGTACCTGCCACTGAACGAGGGTGGGCAAGGCCTGGTGGACATTTCTTCCAGGATCATGGCTTTCCGGCTTCAAGCAGCCCAGAGACTGTTGTACAGTGATGGTTCTAGCTGGGTCGACACAGCCTACACATTGATGAGGAGAGCGGGCGGTTTGGGTTTAGACAAGCACCCTTTCCTCTTAAAGCTGGAGTGGTGTGATTTGTCTGGCCTGACTCCATTTTATGAGTCTGTTATGCAGGCTTGTAGAGTTCTTGTCAAGTCCCGTAAGGCTGGCACGCCACCTGGGACGTGGCATTTTGAAGAGCCTCTTTTACAACACTGCCACCCAGTCCCGTGCTCTGGGTTCAGCCAGCCTACGTTCATGCCTGTTAGGTGTGGGGTGTACCAAGCTGGATCATCTGATGTGGAGCAGGAGCAGATCGTTAGAGGAGCTGGGAGAAAGAGCGGGTATCCGATCATCTCACCTACTGAGGAAGGTCGTTGCTGAGGTCTGTGATTCCAGTACTTCATCTACAGTATGTGACTGACACTTCCAATTCTGATCGGTGGAAGAAATGTCTGGATTATGTGTTCCCTGCACTGATTGTTAGTGCTGCGGCGGGGTCATTCAAGGAGGACGTGGGGATGCTGCTTTCATTCGTTACCACGGAGCTGGGGGAGATCAAGGTAGTGGGAAAGAAGGCCCTGTAGTCTGGCCCAGGAGTGTGAAGGTGAACGGAAAGGCTCTGGAGCAACGAACCGCCCTTGCTGTCTCTGCCTGGCCGGTTCCCCTCTTTCCACTGGGATTCTCTGCCTCTAACCCTATTACAGGGGCTGAGTCACTGGCTAATTGGTGCTCTTTTAATGCTGTCCCTAGTAGGGGTGCGTCACTTGAGTGGGTTGAGTCACTGATGTGATCTTCCTGTCTGGGTCGGCGCCCTCCCTTGGGTTGTGCCGTGGCGGAGATCTTTGTGGGCTATACTCGGCCTTGTCTCAGGATGGTAAGTTGGTGGTTGAAGATATCCCTCTAGTGGTGTGGGGGATGTGCTTTGGCAAAGTGGGTGGGGTTATATCCTCCCTGTTTGGCCCTGTCCGGGGGTATCATCGGATGGGGCCACAGTGTCTCCTGACCCCTCCTGTCTCCTTGTTTCATTGTGTTGAGGATGGTATAAGCCTAGAGCTGAGAAAGAGTTACCCAACCCCTGAACAGAGGGACGTCAATAGGCATGTGTTTCAAATCCATCGATTGTATAAAACTGACACATTATCTGGTAAAGAAGAAAGTCGGACAGAAAGCAGAAAGCATATAAATCCTATTTTATTTTTAGCACTCACTGTTCTCATGCTCTTTCTTTTCCCTGCTCCTCCCTGTTTTTATCACTCCCCTCTCTCTGGTTCTCTGATTCCCCTCTCTCTCTGGTTCTCCTCTCTCTGGTTCCCCTCTCTCTGGTTCTCCTCTCTCTGGTTCCCCTCTCTCTGGTTCTCTGATTCCCCTCTGGTTCTCCTCTCTCTGGTTCTCCTCTGGTTCTCCTCTCTCTGGTTCCCCTCTCTCTGGTTCTCTGACTCCCCTCTCTCTGGTTCTCTTCTCTCTGTTTCCCCTCTCTCTGGTTCTCCTCTCTCTGGTTCCCCTCTCTCTGGTTCCCCTCTCTCTGGTTCTCTGATTCCCCTCTCTTTGGTTCCCCTCTCTCTAGTTCTCTGGTTCCCCTCTCTCTGGTTCTCTGGGGGGAGATACAGATACCGCCTGCATGTACAGATGGTGAAAGAGGAGAGAGAGGGAAAGGGGGGTGAGAGGGAGAGGTGGAGAGAGGGAGAGGGGGAGAGAGGGAGAGGGGGAGAGAGAGAGAGAGGGAGAGGGGGAGATACAGATACTGCCTGTATGTAAAGAGGAGAGAGGGGGGAGAGAGGGAGAGGGGGAGATACAGATACTGCCTGCATGTACAGATGGTGAAAGAGGAGAGAGAGGGAAAGGGGGTGAGAGGGAGAGGTGGAGAGAGGGAGAGGGGGAGAGAGGGAGAGGGGGAGAGAGAGAGGGGGAGAGGGGGAGATACAGATACTGCCTGCATGTACAGATGGAGAGAGAGGGGAAGAGAGGGAGAGGGGGAGATACAGATACTGCCTGTATGTAAAGAGGAGAGAGAGGGGGAGAGAGGGAGAGGGGGAGAAACAGATAAAGGTCAGTCGGGGTCAGTGACATGTAAGGATGAGAGGGAGGATGATTTTCTGTTTTATGACCATGGCCTTATTTCTATTACAGCATATTGGATGACTGTCATACATATTCCATTCACCCAGTTCAATGTAAAATTGATAGGTTTACTACATGACACTGACATTGACATGATACTAACATCCTGTACCCATCATGAAGTTGCTACAACCTGTTTAGACGTAGGTGCACAGGTCAAGAGAAAATGTTTACTAATCAAAGTGACAGACAGTGATACGTTCAATACCGCCTTGCACAGTCTTCTGGCTGATCTAGGGTGTAATCATTAGTCAAAATAGCTGCAAAATAGATTTTCTATTGGAAAAATTTGGGTATGTTTATCTCCGTTTTTGTTCTGTTGGCTTTCGTTTAAGAAATGTTTTTCAACAGAATCAGCGGAATGAATACACCCATGATTAAACACAAACAAAGTTAGTTCACTTTCATAACAGCCACATACAAACAGCATGATAATTTTGCTCGTTGCAGAATTCCTTCTCACATCTAGGCGCTCTCCTCCTCTCACCTTTTCCCTTCGCTTGTGGGCTTCAGTGCCCAACACATCAGCTGTCTGTGAAAAGGCAACAAAATAAAAATCCAAGCCAAACCTTCATATCATAACCTCTAACCGCTACATACAGCGGTGTCACCATATTAGCTAATGTCCTATTCAACATATTAGTGAAATGTATTTATAAAGCCTCTTTTGACGTCAGGAGATGTCGAAAAAAAGTGCTTATACAGAAACCCAGCATAAAACCCCAAAGAGCAAGCAATGAGGATTGTGGCTGTCGGCAAGGGAGAGGTGAGGGGAGTGGTGATTGAGGGGGGATATCTGGCAGTCCGTTGCCACCCCGGGCCTTATAAGTACTTCCTGCCCCAACGCGGAAAGACAGTAACTCGTTAAGCCAGGGAGTGTTTGAGGATGAAAGGGGGAAGCAGCCTGTACAATGGGGCAGGGTAGGAGAGAACCAAGAGTGTTATGAAGAGAGCATACTATCTATCACATTGTGACCTGGACTGTTGGACAAACCCCCCTCTGTACCTGATTGGCTGAGGACACGAGTGTGAAGATGGACCGGACAAAGTGAACGGCTTGTGGACTGTGAGGTGATTGGTGAATTCCCCCTTCTTTCCCCGTGTATGCAAATCCCTAATAGACTTCCCCTTTGCATTCTATTTGTGCTACTGGTGCCTGTTTTGATATTGTACTTGGTGACGTGGAAACCCCAGACCCTCGATCTTGCTACATATGGTGCAGAATGCCGGGCAAACCACACCAAGTTCAATAACTCAACAAACACAGAGCACAACGGAAGCATTGGTGAGACAGCTGGTGGAGGTGAACAGCAGCAGGCTTTGCAGAGGGATTTGCAGGAAGAAAAGCGATGGCAGACCGCTCTCATGCAAGCTGAACTCAGCCAGCCTACAGCCGCTCAGGCCGGCATAGTGTCAGGTTCAACAGTCTCTCGTCCAAACCCAGGTTTTTACTGAAGCTAACAGAGGCCGACGACATCGTGGCTTACCTACAAGCCTTCGAAAGGACGGCGGCTAGGGAGAAATGGCCCCATGAGCAATGGGCCAGCCTGCTAGCACCCTTCCTGTCAGGCACGGCACATAAGGCCAATCAGGATCTGACGGCTGACCAGGCGACGCATTACGAGGTGGTGAAAAAGGAAATCCTGCGCAGGTATGACTACACACTGATTAACAAGGCACAAAGATTCCATGATCGGGCGTATGATCTTACAGCAACCCCCGAACACAAATGCATTGTCTAATTAGGTTGGTCAAGAGCTGGCTAACTACTGAACCCCTGACGCTCACGGCCATCGAGAAAGTGTTCATAGATTAATTTATACGCTATCTCCTGTTCGAAGCTAAAAAGTTTGCCAGCTAAGCTAACCACGCAGAGCACAGATCAGCTAGTGGAACTAGTGCAAGGTCCTGTGCAGCAAACAACCACAGAAGGAACGGAAAAGGAAGGAGGACCAGGCCGGGACCCCAACCAAGGATTGGGGGGACACCGACAGTCAGCTCCTTGAGATGAGGCCCCTTCCTGAACCTGGACAGCAGGAAGTGCTACTAGTCTGGTGAGCTGGGACACATTGCCTCGAACTGTCCAGCCCGCGAAGTCCCAATGCCTTCGGCCTCAGCCAGTGAGGTAGCCACCAGGCATCCCTGTGGCTTACTGAGGGCATGCTGGTCTGAGGAGAGTTGTTCTTCCCCTGTCACCCGGTAAAGAGCCAACGGAAAGGACACCACAGCACTTTTGGACTCCGGAAGTATGGTGATCTTGATCCAACGTGACTTCGCCCAGTCCCCAAACCTGACTGTCACAATGGCCATTATATGCATACATGGTGAGACCAAGGACTACCCTACCACACTTCTCTGGTATTTCCCGATGTTCCACCAACTGTGGACCAGTATGTCTGGAGATGTGGGGAACCGAAGGAACCAGAAGGGAGGAACAAGTGGGAGAGGTGGGAGGGACACCAGAAGGAGGGATGCACGGATGTGTGGATTCCGGGAAGTGGACCCATATGCATCAACCTGGAGGGGAGACTCTGAAGCCAGACTGGAGTGAGAGGTGGCGAGTCTGGAAGACATGTTCCCAATGGACCATGCGGTGGCAGCAAAGCCCGCCTCTCTAGCAGGCCTGTTCAGCACGGCCCAACTGGAGTTTCCCAACTTGGCCAGCACTCTCCAGCAGGTGACTATAGTGGATGGAAAACCCGTGGAGGGGGTAAGACGAATAACCAACCGCCATTTCTCTATAAAAAATAAGTTGCTGTATCAGGTCGTGAAAAAGAATGACGAATGTCTGGAGTTGTTGTTGGTGCCCGTCCATTTGTACCATCTGTCCTGCAGTTGGTGCACTCTCAACTTCTTGGGGCTCGCGTAGGGGTGGAAAAGACCTTAGACAGAATCAAGGCACATTTTACTGGCCAGGGGTGAAGAAATCAGAGGAAGAATACTGCTGCAGTTGCCCTGAGTGCCAGCAAGTGGCTCCAAAACCCAATTTCCTCAGTCCCTTAAATTCCCTAACACATTATTTAAGATCCTTTCAGCAGGATTGCAATGGACCTGGTGGGACCTCTACCCACGAGCAGCAGAGGGCACCAATACATACGGGTGATTCTGGATTATGCCACCAGGTATCCGGAAGCCATTCCCCTGGCCACCAAGGGTATCACTCGTGAATTGGTCATGCTGTTCTCCTGAGTAGGCATTCCCGATGAGATATTGACCGACCAGAGTACCCCGTTCATTTTACTAATCATGAAGGATCTATGCAAGCTAATGGTAATTACCCAGTTGCGCACCTCAGTGTATCACCCGCAGACGAATGGATTGATGGAAAGATTCAATCAAACCCTGAAGCAGATGTTAAAGAAGGTGATGGAGGCTGACGGAAAGAATTGGGACCAGCTGCTACCCTACCTGATGTTCTCGATCTAAGTGATGTACCCCTCCTAGGGATGGCATGGAAGACCACTAGTAAGACAGTGACTCAGCCACGTGTCAGAGGCAGCGAATCCCAGTGGATAGAGGGGAGCCGACCAGGCAGAAAAAGCAAGGGCGGTTCGTCACTCCAGTGTCTTGCCGTTCACCTCCCTACCCCTGAGCCAGACTACACTTAATCATAACACCTGCTGAAGAGATGAGTCTTCAGTAAAGATTTAAAAGTCGAGACCGAGTCTGCGTCTTTCACATGGATATGCAGACCATTCCATAAAAACGTAGCTCTATAGGAGAAAGTCCTGCCTCCAGCTGTTTGCTTAGAAATTCTAGGGACAAATAGGTACTAGAACTAAGGTGTTAGTAATACCACTACAATAATGCAGTAGAGCAAGCAGCTTACCTTGACTTGGAAGAGTTTCAGTGTTAGATAGCCATAGCCAGCTAGCTAACATATCATCCCTCTCTGTTGGATAGCCATAGCCAGCTAGCTAACATAGCATCCCTCTCTGTTGGATAGCCATAGCCAGCTAGCTAACATAGCATCACTCTTTGTTGGATAGCCATAGCCAGCTAGCTAACATAGCATCCCTCTTTGTTGGATAGCCATAGCCAGCTAGCAAACATAGCATCCCTCTCTGTTGGATAGCCATAGCCAGCTAGCTAACATATCATCCCTCTCTGTTGGATAGCCATAGCCAGCTAGTTAACATAGCATCCCTCTCTGTTTGAGCTGGGTGTTTCAGTAGGCTAACTAATCGAGGGATCTGCATTCGCTAGCTAAGTAAAAGTGAAACAAATACAACTAAATATCTCTCTCTCTCTTTCACCCTCCCTGTCTTGCTTCTCCTTACTATTTAAATTAATTAATTTGTTAAACACTGTTCAACTATTGTCTTTCTCTCTCTTTGAGGCAACTACGCATACCATTTTATGCACTGGAGTGCTAGCTTGTTGTAGCTTATGCTTTCAGTACTAGATTCATTCTCTGATCCTTTGATTGGGAGGACAACATGTCAGTTCATGCTAAAAGAGCTCTGATAGGTTGGGGAACGTCCTCCAGAAGTTGTCATAATTACTGTGTAAGTCTATGGAAGGGGGTGAGCACCATGAGCCTCCTAGGTTTTGTATTGAAGTCAATGTACCCAGAGGAGGACGGAAGGTAGCTGTCCTCTGTCTACACCATGGTGCTACCCTGCAGAGTGCTGTTGAGGCAACTGTAGACCTGCTTTACAAAACAGTGTGTTTTAATCAATTATTTGGTGACGTGAATATATTTAGTATAGTTTTACTTTTTTAATGTTTCACTTTTTATTTCTATGAAATTCACTGAGGAGGATAGTCCCCCCCTTCCTCCTCTGGTACAGGATAACTGTCTATGGACACGGGTTCTACTGTTTGACTGTCTGAATGTATTTACACACAAACACAGGAACACACAGGACAAAATCAGGGCACTCTTTTGATGACGGCAGAAGTTCAGTTGAGTTGGCTACCTCTCTCTTACCCTGTCTCCCTCCCTCCCTCTTTCTCTCTCTCCTTCTATTCCTTCTGTCTCTTTCTGTTTTGCATACGGTGGAAGCACGTGCTGTGATAGGTGAACTGAGCCAGCTGCATCTGCATGTTTAGCTGTAGTTCCTTATATGGAGAGGGGTGTTTCACAGAGAGAGAGAGAGAGAGAGAGAGAGAGAGATATGTATATTATCTACCTCACTTGCTTTGGCAATGTTAACACATGTTTCCCATGCCAATAAAGCCCCTTGAATTGAATTGAATTGAGAGAGAGAGAGAGAGAGAAAGAGAGAGCGAGAGAGAGAGAGAAGAGGCAGGAGTGAAAGTGAGCGAGAGGAGAGAGAAGCAAGGGAGGGAGAGAGAGAGGAGTCAAAGTGAGCGAGAGGAGAGAGAAGCAAGGGAGGGAGAGAAGCGCCGCAAAGCGAGCATGAGGTTTTCACTTTCTATTCTCCGCTCAGTAGCAGTCGGAGGAGTCCACGTTGAGACACAGTAAGTGAATACAGTTACCGTTTACCGAGTGTGTGTGTGGAGTGTGTGTGTGTGTGTGTGTGTGTAGAGAGAGAGCTCTATACTCGAGACAATTCTGCTTGTATTTACGGAGTCTCAGGTTGATATTATTGATTGGGGAAAACTTTCACTCTGTCGTGTGTGTGTGTGTGTGTGTGTGTGTGTGAGTGTGTGCAGTTAGTTAGTCAGACAGTGTCCTGTGCAGTCATTTGATGCGGGACGGTTTTCAATGTGGAAAGAAAGAGCTGAGGAGACTGTGGATGGATACCATTAGTGTTTAATGTCCTGTACATTAGTTAACCACACGCACCGTAGGCATTCTCCCCAGCAGCCTGCCCTCTTCACACACACACACACACACACAAACACGCATAGGATCTTAATTGGATCACTCTTTTGTTGCTGATAATTTTCCTGCACTGCAGATGAGCTTCATGTTTCACATAAATACTCAATAATACATAGTTACATAATAACAGGATTTTGGCCAGATAATAGACTGACCACTTATCAAGCAACATTATGGAATGATTGTTCAACTGTTCAAATTAAGATCCTACATATGTACAGTATGTACACACACACACACCACACCACACAGGCACACACACACACACACACACACACACACACACACACACACACACACACACACACACACACACACACACACACACACAGACACACACACACACACCACACACACAGGCACACACAGACACACACACACACACACACACACACACACACACACACACACACACACACACACCACACAGGCGCACACACACACACACACACACACACACACACACACACACACACACACACACACACACACACACACACACACACACACACACACACACACACACACACACACACACACACACACACACACACACACACACACACACACACACACACACAC
This sequence comes from Oncorhynchus tshawytscha, assembly GCF_018296145.1. Lineage (NCBI taxonomy): Eukaryota > Metazoa > Chordata > Actinopteri > Salmoniformes > Salmonidae > Oncorhynchus > Oncorhynchus tshawytscha. Next base: position 55,369,989 of record NC_056442.1, on the reverse strand, counting down.
ACACCACACCACACAGGCACACACAGACACACACACACACACACCACACCACACAGGCACACACACACACACAGACACACACACACACACCACACCACACCACACCACACCGGCACACACACACACACACACACACACACACACACACACACACACACACACACACCACACAGGCACACACAGACACACACACACACACACCACACCACACAGGCACACACACACACACAGACACACACACACACACACACCACACCACACCACACCGGCACACACACACACACACACACACACACACACACACACACACACACCACACCACACAGGCACACACAGACACACACACACACACACCACACCACACAGGCACACACACACACACAGACACACACACACACACCACACCACACCACACCACACCGGCACACACACACACACACACACACACACACACACACACCACACCACACCACACAGGCACACACAGACACACACACACACACACCACACCACACAGGCACACACACACACACAGACACACACACACACACCACACCACACCACACCACACCGGCACACACACACACACACACACACACACACACACACACACACACACACACACACACACACACACACACACACACACACACACACACACACACACACACACACACACACACACACACACACACACACACACACACACACACACACACACACACAGACACACACACACACACACACACACACACACACACACACACACACACACACACACACACACACACACACACACACACACACACACACACACACACACACACACACACACACACACAGACACTCCCCTGCGTAATGAGATGACTCCTGCTGTTCAAAGGAAAGTATTAAACTCCCACGTTACCCATGGTAACGGTAACCATGCTACAGTCTGACAAACCATGTCTGGTGGGGGGGGGTTGTGTTTTTGTGTATTTCGATGGACTGATTGAGGGATTGAATGTAGGTGATATGTTAAGCGTTAAGATTTCCCATCAGTGGAACTCATGGGCCTAGCCCAAACCACGAAAAACATCCCCTGACCATTATTCCTCCACCAAACTTGACAGTTGACACTATGCATTGGGGTAGGGAGCGTTCTCCGGCTTCTGCCAAACCCAGATTTGTTCGTTACACTGTCAGATGGTAATGCGTGATCGCCTTTCCACTGCACCAGAGTCCTATGGCGGCGAGCTTTACACCACTCCAGCTGGCGCTTGGCTATTGCGCATGGTGATCTTAGGCTTGTGTGAGGCTGCTCGGCCACGGAAACTCATTTCCCGAAGCTCCCAACGAACAGTTTTTGTGCTGAAGTTGTTTCCAGAGGCAGTTCTGAACTCTAAAGTGAGTGTAGAGCACTTCAGCACCCCGTTCTGTGAGCTTGTGTTTGCCTACCACTTTGCGGCTGTGCCGTTGTTGCTCCTAGACATTTCCACTTTACAATAACAGCACTAGCAGTTGACCGGGGGCCGCTCTAGCAGGGCAGAAGTTTGACAAACTGACTTGTTGGAAAGGTGGAATCCTATGACGGTGCAACGATGAAAGTCACTGAGCTCTTCAGTGAGGCCCATTCTACCGCCAATGTTTGTCTATGGAGATTGCATGGCTGTGTGCACGATTTTATACACCTGTCAGAAAGGGGTGTGGCTGAAATAGCCAAATCCACACGTTTAAAGGGGTGTCCACATCACTTTTTTTTTGTTTAAAGGAGATAGTTGGTGTCTAACTCAACCTGTTGGCTTGACACAGTGTATATCTGTTACTGATGTAGGTTGTCAGCTGTATAGAGGGGATATCTGTTCCAGTTAGTCTCTGGTTCCATCTCTCTCTGGTTAACGTGGATTATCATCCAGCCAGGTCGTTCAAGATTGAAGTCAAGTCATTTTCTTTGCTCTGCTGACCAGTATTTGTCTCATTCAGGAGTAACAAAGGCCTAGTGCACTAATCCGGTGTGAATATTTGATTTCTCAGGGGGTCATGCAGCACCCTTACCACCCCTACTTCCTGCAGCACCCTCACCACCCCTACTTCCTGCAGCACCCTCACCACCCCTACTTCCTGCATCACTCTCACCACCCCAACTTCCTGCAGCACTCTCACCACCCCTACTTCCTGCAGAACTCTCACTGCCCCTACTTCCTGCAGAACTCCCACTACCCCTACTTCCTGCAGCACCCTCACCACCCCTACTTCCTGCAGAACTCTCACCACCACTACTTCCTGCAGAACTCTCACTACCCCTACTTCCTGCAGAACTCTCACTACCCCTACTTCCTGCAGAACTCTCACTACCCCTACTTCCTGCAGAACTCTCACTACCCCTACTTCCTGCAGAACTCTCACTACCCCTACTTCCTGCAGAACTCTTACCACCCCTACTTCCTGCAGAACTCTCACTACCCCTACTTCCTGCAGAACTCTCACTACCCCTACTTCCTGCAGAACTCTCACTACCCCTACTTCCTGCAGAACTCTCACTACCCCTACTTCCTGCAGAACTCTCACTACCCCTACTTCCTGCAGAACTCTCACTACCCCTACTTCCTGCAGAACTCGCACTACCCCTACTTCCTGCAGAACTCACTACCCCTACTTCCTGCAGAACTCCCACTACCCCTACTTCCTGCAGCACCCTCACCACCCCTACTTCCTGCAGAACTCTCACCACCACTACTTCCTGCAGAACTCTCACTACCCCTACTTCCTGCAGAACTCTCACTACCCCTACTTCCTGCAGAACTCTCACTACCCCTACTTCCTGCAGAACTCTCACTACCCCTACTTCCTGCAGAACTCTCACTACCCCTACTTCCTGCATCACTCTTACCACCCCTACTTCCTGCAGAACTCTCACTACCCCTACTTCCTGCAGAACACTCACTACCCCTACTTCCTGCAGAACTCTCACTACCCCTACTTCCTGCAGAACTCTCACTACCCCTACTTCCTGCAGAACTCTCACTACCCCTACTTCCTGCAGAACTCTCACTACCCCTACTTCCTGCAGAACTCGCACTACCCCTACTTCCTGCAGAACTCTCACTACCCCTACTTCCTGCAGAACTCTCACTACCCCTACTTCCTGCAGAACTCTCACTACCCCTACTTCCTGCAGAACTCGCACTACCCCTACTTCCTGCAGAACTCACTACCCCTACTTCCTGCAGAACTCCCACTACCCCTACTTCCTGCAGCACCCTCACCACCCCTACTTCCTGCAGAACTCTCACCACCACTACTTCCTGCAGAACTCTCACTACCCCTACTTCCTGCAGAACTCTCACTACCCCTACTTCCTGCAGAACCCTCACTACCCCTACTTCCTGCAGAACTCTCACTACCCCTACTTCCTGCAGAACTCTCACTACCCCTACTTCCTGCATCACTCTTACCACCCCTACTTCCTGCAGAACTCTCACTACCCCTACTTCCTGCAGAACACTCACTACCCCTACTTCCTGCAGAACTCTCACTACCCCTACTTCCTGCAGAACTCTCACTACCCCTACTTCCTGCAGAACTCTCACTACCCCTACTTCCTGCAGAACTCGCACTACCCCTACTTCCTGCAGAACTCTCACTACCCCTACTTCCTGCAGAACTCGCACTACCCCTACTTCCTGCAGAACTCTCACTACCCCTACTTCCTGCAGAACTCTCACTACCCCTACTTCCTGCAGAACTCTCACTACCCCTACTTCCTGCAGAACTCGCACTACCCCTACTTCCTGCAGAACTCACTACCCCTACTTCCTGCAGAACTCCCACTACCCCTACTTCCTGCAGCACCCTCACCACCCCTACTTCCTGCAGAACTCTCACCACCACTACTTCCTGCAGAACTCTCACTACCCCTACTTCCTGCAGAACTCTCACTACCCCTACTTCCTGCAGAACTCTCACTACCCCTACTTCCTGCAGAACTCTCACTACCCCTACTTCCTGCAGAACTCTCACTACCCCTACTTCCTGCATCACTCTTACCACCCCTACTTCCTGCAGAACTCTCACTACCCCTACTTCCTGCAGAACACTCACTACCCCTACTTCCTGCAGAACTCTCACTACCCCTACTTCCTGCAGAACTCTCACTACCCCTACTTCCTGCAGAACTCTCACTACCCCTACTTCCTGCAGAACTCTCACTACCCCTACTTCCTGCAGAACTCGCACTACCCCTACTTCCTGCAGAACTCTCACTACCCCTACTTCCTGCAGAACTCGCACTACCCCTACTTCCTGCAGAACTCTCACTACCCCTACTTCCTGCAGAACTCACTACCCCTACTTCCTGCAGAACTCTCACTACCCCTACTTCCTGCAGAACTCTCACTACCCCTACTTCCTGCAGAACTCACTACCCCTACTTCCTGCAGAACTCGCACTACCCCTACTTCCTGCAGAACTCGCACTACCCCTACTTCCTGCAGAACTCTCACTACCCCTACTTCCTGCATCACCCTCACCACCCCTACTTCCTGCAGAACTCTCACCACCCCTACTTCCTGCATCACTCTCACCACCCCTACTTCCTGCATCACTCTCACCACCCCTACTTCCTGCATCACTCTCACCACCCTACTTCCTGCAGAACTTTCACCACCCCTACTTCCTGCATCACTCTCACCACCCTACTTCCTGCAGAACTTTCACTACCACTACTTCCTGCAGAACTCTCACTACCCCTACTTCCTGCAGAACTCTCACTACCCCTACTTCCTGCAGAACTCTCACTACCCCTACTTCCTGCAGAACTCTCACTACCCCTACTTCCTGCAGAACACTCACTACCCCTACTTCCTGCAAGACTCTCACTACCCCTACTTCCTGCAGAACTCTCACTACCCCTACTTCCTGCAGAACTCTCACTACCACTACTTCCTGCAGAACTCTCACTACCCCTACTTCCTGCAGAACTCTCACCACCCCTACTTCCTGCAGAACTCTCACTACCCCTACTTCCTGCAGAACTCTTACTACCCCTACTTCCTGCAGAACTCTCACTACCACTACTTCCTGCAGAACTCTCACTACCACTACTTCCTGCAGAACTCTCACTACCCCTACTTCCTGCAGAACTCTCACTACCCCTACTTCCTGCAGCTATGGGATACATTTTGAAATCTGCAGTGAGACTGGAACGTGGATGAACGTCTAATTCTCCAGTGAGACTGTGAGAACTTGTTGTCATCATCATCGTCATCATCATCATCATCATCGCCTAACAATGTCGTCAGCAGTCTCCTTCCACTGTGACTTCCCTCCAGACAGTCTGTCTCCCTCTTTGTATGAGGGCCGAATGGTGCAGTGTTCTAAGGCACTGCATCTCAACGCTATAGAGGCGTCACGACAGACCCTGGTTCGATCCCGGGCTGTATCACAACCGGCTGTGATCAAGAGTTCCATAGGGCGGCGCAATTGACCCAGAGTCGTCCGGGTTAAGGGAGGGTTTTGCCGGGGTGGGCTGTCATTGTAAAATAAGAATTTGTTCTTAACTGACTGTTACGCACGCCTCTATGAAGAGGGAACGCAACACCCTGCTACAACTAAACTCTCTGTGAAGCGAAAAAGGTATGGACTGTAGGTGCGAGTAAAAATGACAACAAGCAGAATGTGGTACCGTTTACAAGGACTTTATTCCTTTACACGGTAATATGGGGAAAAGGGGCTGGACGGAACCAAAGCAAAGAAAGTAAATCTCAAAGCCCCCCCCCTCTCCTATCTTACCTGCCTACCCACTACTTACCTAATTTAGCACCACCTGGTGCCCTAACCAAAATACAGGGGGTGGTCCGCCCAGGTCTTACCTAGTGTGCCTAGACAGCGAATATGCTACGGGTATATGTATGCCCGCGGGCCTCTTGCCTAAGCACTCCCTAGGTGCCTTCCCCTTGCCCCCTGGGAACAAATGAAACAGAATATTAAACAATTTCACAAACAAACTAAGAGACAAAGGACATAAAATAAGTTCTATCTGAGCAACAAACTCACAAAACATACCAACTCTCAACAATGACCTCCCAGCAAATCTCTCTAGCAAATCTACCTCCAGCAAAATCCTCTACAAAAAGATCTTCTGAACAGAACACTGGCTTTTATATAGCTTCTGAAGGAATGGGTAATTGGAGACAGCTGTGTCTTGACGAGGGGGCGGGGTCAGCTCTCCAATTAGCCCTGGAGTCGACCAATCAGCTGCTCGAGGGATTTCAGGAAGCCATTTCCTGAAATAAACACATGCAAATACACAAACTACAACACATAATCTGGGGAACGTAACACTGACTTGCAGAGTTAAATAAATGTCAACAGACACGTCTCTTTTGATCGGCACCCCTCCTCCTCTCTCTCTCTCTGACTCTCTCTCTGTCTCTCTCTCTCTGTCTCTCTCTCTCTGTCTCTCTCTCTCTGTCTCTCTCTCTCTCTCTCTCTCTCTCTCTCTCTCTCTCTCTCTGTCTCTCTCTCTCTGTCTCTCTCTGACTCTCTCTCTCTTCTCTCTCTCTCTCTGTCTCTCTCTCTCTGTCTCTCTCTGACTCTCTCTCTCTCTCTGTCTCTCTCTCTCTCCTCTTCTCTCCCTCTCTGTCTCTCTCTGACTCTCTCTGTCTCTCTCTGACTCTCTCTGTCTCT